>NW_028281021.1:817500-1117500 GCF_059751285.1 Brachycentrus maculatus | reverse complement strand
TACACGTAAAAAATATGAGGAAATAGATAGAGAGGTACCTATATTATTTTATGTAAATAATATTCACAAATATTATTATTTATCAACAAAATTACATTCGCCTCATAAATTTGTTTTACCGTTCTTTCCTCACTCATTCGTTCTACATGTCCAAACCATCTCATCACACCTTTCTTAATCTTTAACCGTTGTATAAAAATTAATGATAAGGAATACGCGTGTATTTACACAAAGTATATATTTGTTAACAAACGTGTTGTTTCTTGCCTTCAGTCAAATATACGTTATCATCAGGTAAAAAGTTTATATACAATTTCAACATTTGTGGTTTAGACACAGATGTTACTATGTCACCAAACGAAGTAATTGTGGTAGATAATTCATGTTTCAATAAAGCATTTATCTCTTCTAATGCTGAATTGTGGTAAGATGTTTCAAACTTAAAATACAATTTCAACATTTGTGGTTTAGACACAGATGTTACTATGTCACCAAACGAAGTAATTGTGGTAGATAATTCATGTTTCAATAAAGCATTTATCTCTTCTAATGCTGAATTGTGGTAAGATGTTTCAAACTTAAAATACAATTTCAACATTTGTGGTTTAGACACAGATGTTACTATGTCACCAAACGAAGTAATTGTGGTAGATAATTCATGTTTCAATAAAGCATTTATCTCTTCTAATGCTGAATTGTGGTAAGATGTTTCAAACTTAAAATACAATTTCAACATTTGTGGTTTAGACACAGATGTTACTATGTCACCAAACGAAGTAATTGTGGTAGATAATTCATGTTTCAATAAAGCATTTATCTCTTCTAATGCTGAATTGTGGTAAGATGTTTCAAACTTCAAATACACGTAAAAAATATGAGGAAATAGATAGAGAGGTACCTTTATTATTTTATGTAAATAATATTCACAAATATTATTATTTATAAAAAAAAAATCCCTATGCACTCATTGATAATAAAAAAAAACAATATATTCTGGACTAGTTAAATTGTTTGGTTTCCCATGCATATGTTTCATGAACTGAATCTTTATTAAATAGCTGTTACAAAAAATAAACACAAACACTTTTTTTAAGCTTGCTCCTTTATTAACAACATTTTGAGTGTGTCCAAATACTTATTAACAAATCTGGATTATCTCCAATTACAGGAGTTATTTTTCATATTATTTTTTTGACATGCTGGGAACAGAGTGAATGGTGCACTGAAATCAGTTTTAGCAAATAAAAATCTATCAGCGGAAGCTAAACTGGCAGTACACAATGGAGTTCTGGTTCCAACCCTTATGTATGGAAGCGAAGCATGGAGTTGGCAAAAGAAGGATGAAAGCAGACTGAATGCAGTCGAAATGCGATCCCTCAGACGAATGTGTGGCAAAACGATGTTTGATAGATGTTCGAATGATGAAATAAGGAAAGAATGTAAGGCTGAGATAAGCATTATCGATAAAATTAAGAAAGGTGTGTTGAGATGGTTTGGACATGTGGAGCGTATGAGTGAAGAAAGAACGGTTAAACAAATTTATGGAGCGAATGTAGTTGGAAAAAGAAGCAGAGGACGATCGAGAAAAACTTGGCACAATCAGGTATGTCAAATACTTGAAAGCGGCCGGGTCAGGAGTCGTAATAATCGTCGGGTATGTATGAGGAGATGCATGAATGTAGAAGAGGCAAAGAATGTTTGCAAAGACAGAGTGGTGTGGCGTTCGATTCTCTCTGCCTACCCCTGCGGGGAAGCGGCGTGATGGTTAGTTAGTTAGTTAGTTAGTTTTTTTTGACATCTCATCAAAGATGCCGAAGAATATGGAAGTCTGGGTATTTACGGGGCTGACGACCGTCATAGGCTGCCTATGACGGTCGTCAGCCCCGTTAAGATGTCAATAAAAGTACTCCTAAGTGGACAGGACACTTAAAATATTGCAAACGTTTACATTAGAACGTGAATAAAAACATATTCCACCGATTTACATACATGCATACATTATGAGCTCGAATTGAAAATTACGTCACCAATATCGAAGCAATTTTTCTTCGCATAATATTGCTGAAATGTCATTTTTTATACCTTCTCATTTCCTCCATGCGCTGGAGGCAGTCGCGTGCCAATCTTCACATATCGTCGATACATTTGCGCGGGGCAGACGCAAAGAAAGCTCATAAAACGAGTTATTAATGGTCGTTTTTGTGTCGATAAGTCACCCATAAATTCTTCCTTGTATAGGGTACTTGTAAAAACAAACTTGGAAATATTACCTCGTCGCTTCAATGAAGCCGTCCAATTGAAGTGGAATATGGTGACTCGATAATGTTATTTATTCCTATACTTCAAGACACCTTAATATTTCCGATTTCGTGAGTCATTTGAGAAACGCATTGAAAATCATTATTTTTTTCTCCAAATATGTGGAATTTTATAATCAAAACCAAACAAAACATACATCGCTCACTCCATTCAAGAACGTCAAAAATAAAAAAAAAAATATTTTTCAGGAGAACGTTTTTAAAGTTTTAAAATATAACACAATGTATTAAAAATAAATATCAAGCCACTTATTGAACTTTTACGTGTGCAACTGATCTTTTTAGTTAAAACCTGAGGGCTTTTTCTCCATATTTAAAAAAATAATTGAACAATACTTCTTCAAAATGCAAAAACAACATTTTCTGCCCTGTAAGCGAGTAAATATTAAGTTAAAAATATGCCTCTTTTGCGGGGATATAGTACATTTTTTGGGCATTCCAAAAACATGCACAACTGAAAATTGGCGATTTTTGATTTATGACGTTCTTGAAAGGAGTGAGCTATATGTGTATAAAAATCAAACACTTGTATAATACTACCTTTTTAGTTTTATTTTATTACACACGTCTAGTTTCGAAAACTATAGTTGTTTTCATTGACAGGTGATTAGTCAAAATAACGAGCAATTTTTTTTCCAGGTACATAGAGTTTGGTAGGGTAATAAATAGAGGGGGGATTATGGAACGGGACTTTTTGTAAAAGGAAACATAGATAATTGTAGTGACGTATTGTGGAAAAATATATTACGATTTAACGCTTCAGAATTTTAATCTTTATATTTTTCTAAATTTTCTAAATTGTTCTTAACCTTTCTTTCATTCTATTGACTATAGTTGACCTGCTGATGGAATAGTTATTCCGAAAACGGTATTCGTAAAGTAGAACGATGAATGATAAGTAGAGTATTTAATCAATGATATTCGTATTAACAAATTCTCTATATCTTAATGATAATTAAAAATATTGAGAATGCTGATTCTTTTAGATGATTTGGATATATGGAGTAAATGGATGACCAAAGTAGAATATTTGGAAAAAGTGAATGGGAAAATAGAACGAGAAAATTGATTCGACCAAATCAATCAGATTTACGAAAATAAAAGGATATGTATGAGTAGATATATGGATGTAGAAGTGGAAGCTTAGCATGCATACCCTTGCAGACAAACCTCCAAATATTGTTGATGTCTATTTGACTAGTTGATAAAGAAAATTTCTTTTATTTGATAAAAACATGAAATGTTAGTTTATTACACTATTATACTTTTATGTACATGACAGTTTTATTTTATTTTTAGATTACTTAAGTGAAAATCCAAAAGGAATATTATTTTTTAATTTTATTATATAATGTTATTTTTGTTAAAAATTATGTTTCTTTTCCAATAAAATAAAATAAAAAAATAAAATTATAATAAATTGTAGTAGTAGTAGTAGTAGTAGAAGTAATATTTTATTGACTTCACGAATGTTTCTAATTATTTTTGTATAAAAATGTTTACAATCGTTTTTAAATACAAAATTTTGAATATTTTTAATTGTGGTTTTCTATATTGTAGGCACTTTGTAGGGGTAGTTTTTTCTTCTTAAAATGATGGTGTTTGGTTAGGAAGGGTTGCGGTGGTAACACCACCAATTAGAAACCATTATGAGAATAATTTGTAAGGATTTCACCATCAAATTACTTAGGCTGGAGTCTTTAAAAATTTCTAAATAGGGTAGAAAATAAGGAATTCCAGAAGTGAAGACAACAAATTCATTTGACAATATACTGAAACCAACAATAGAAATTATCGAATTGCTGTAATGGTTTCGTAAAACGATAATCTTATTTTTTCTGTTATTCCCAATTATCATATACAAAAATACAATACGAAGTCATTTTACGGGAAAAATAATGAATGCAGAATAAAATTTTAAACAGTAAAAATGTCTTGCCTTTATTGGCTCCCGGCGTTCATGACGTTCATACATAGTTCACAAATTCGTCACCAGTTCTCGTCTGAACTAAGGGACGCGAACCTGACTTGGGAGAAGTTACGTGAGATAGGTTGTGGACTTCATATACTCAACAAAAAGCGGACATAAGTATTTTTTAAAGTCGATTGATTTAACAGAAATGTACCCACAAGGTGATCTTCACCAAGAAGAAGAAGAAAATGAATATAAGACATTTAAGAAAAATTGACTTAATGCTAGACGATTGAAATGAACTTGCTTTAAATTAGGGAAAACAAACATGAAGCCATTCACTAAGCTTTAGTGCTAAAAATAAGAAAACTATAAATTAGAAATTTGAAGTACTGGCACTGTTTTGTTTTCCTCATAAATATCCGTCGCTAAATTCCCAACGCAAAGGGTGAAGGCTTTCGAGCAAAGCCTTGAAGGGCGGAGGAAATCGAGCTTGCTCCACTAATAAAGGACTCATTTTTCTTGCACACAGCAGCCTAAGAGCGTGCGGGGGGAGGGGGTGCGTAAGATATTAGTGCCGGGGGTAGCAAAGGGTTGGAATGTGAAAAATGTGCGTGAGATTGACTGAAATGAAAAATTCAAAGGTTGATGATGCTTTTAAGAGGTGAAGCGACGGAAATACTGCGGAAATTCTGAACTACGTATAAGGCTATGAATTTTATGTAAGTTATAAAACGTATTGTTTTTCATTTCGCATGTATTTCATCACGTATTTTAAAACGAATAAATGTTCAAAACCCCCGTATTCGCTTGTGGATGACAAAAAGTGGAAATAAAAAATATATATGTGACAAATAGAAAATAATGTAAAAATAATATAAGAATTACAAAATTACTTTTGAAATAAGTGAAAAAATCTCATTTATTTATTTATGTAGGATGCATCAATGATTTTTGATTGAATTATGAAAACTAAAAAAATGCCAATTTTTTATACTATAATATTCTTAATATAAAACCCTTTTCCGCACCCAATGGTGCATAGGGCACTGCGTCATATAAACGCAGTGTTATCTTGATCGTTTACACATAAAGGAAAGGTGATAAGCCTTCCGCTTCAGGTACCAGTCTAGGGTAATATTGAATAAATATTACAGTGAAAAAATCACTTATTTTTATTTTACCCCCCTTGGGAATCGAACCCGGGACCTCCAGAATGGTAGCCGGGCGTGCTGACCATTACACTACGGAGGCGGACAATATATAATAAAACATTAAATATATAGCATTTTCTACCTATAGTTTATTTGACCAGTGGAAAGATTTCGACATAATCGGTCTAATGATATCGGTAACGACGAGACCCAGTCACTGGTTTGATAAAATAAAGCTTGAAAAATCTATATATTATCATTTACATACTATGCAGTACCATCAAGAAATGTTAGTACAAAATGAAATCGTAATATTTTTTTAGCTTTATTAAATTAATAAAATTTTCAGTGTAGGTAAGATTCTATCCAAATCAATTCACATACTAGGAGATGCCTTCGGAGAATTGTGATTTGTGAGCAAAGATTTTGACACACTTAAAATATTGTGTTTCTTTAAATTACGAAGGTTTTAAAAAGTGCAATTTAAAAAATATATTGTTAAGTATTAAACTGCCAACTTATTTTCTTTGCAAATAAATACTTTCATTTGATTAAAGTGATTAAAATGCGTGAAAGCTTCTTAAAAAGAGACTCAAGCTAAAAATCCGCAGCAATCAAACAGTGACGCAACTCGCTGTGTCAATCTATTAGTTGAAGAAGAAAAGCCCCGAATTTATAGTGGCGACTGAAGGCCGGGGTAGGATTTGGTGGCAGCGGTTTTCCAAGAGGGTAAGAATCGTGGTTGCTGGAAGGTCCGCGACAAAGCGACCATTAAATGCCTAATTGCAACAGATTAATTTGAAAAAGAAACGTTTTAGTTGAAAAATAGCTGAAACTTTTTTATAGACTCAAAAATATACATACCCACTCACTAAAATAAAAAAGTAAGTAGTAAATGCATTAAAATCTGTTTTTTTTTTAATTTTTTTATTTTTCAAAACATATTACATACATAAGTCATGTATACAAAATATTCCCGATGAGTAATTTCTCTTTCTCATTTTGGGACATGGGATTAAGGTTAACAAGACTGGAACACAAATAATAAAGTTACAAAAAAGATATTTAAAAAATAACCAACACATGGCAAAATATAAAAACAATAAACAGGTATAATAAATAGGAATAAGACGCATATTTAAAAGAAGTAAATGAAAAGAGAAGTCAGAAATTAAAAAAAAATTATGCAAATAAAATATTTCCAACTTAAATACAAAATGACTTAAACCCTTAGATTTTAAAATACCATGCATATATCTTTACATTAAAATATAGAAACATCGTTGTGGATATTTTTTGACCTAATTGCCTTAATCAAGTAAGAAAAATTGTTTAAAATGGGGTGAAAGCGAATCATATACTCGTTGAATAAATTTATTTTATGAATTCCGTTTTGCGAATGTAACAGTATTTACTTGTGATTTTAATTATTGTTTTACTTTGTAAATACCACTATTTCTTAAAATCTACTGTGACACGTGTTTCAATGCATTCTGCATCATTTTCAAACTTCGGAATGCATCGAAACACGTGTTACAGTAGATTTTAAGCAACAGTGGTATTAACCAAGTAAAATATTAAATAAAAATGGACAGATTTTACTACAAAGTGAATGCCGAATCAATTAATGAAAGTATTTACTTGTGCTTAGCAAAAATACTAATTTAAAATAATTTAACTACTGCCATTTTCATAAAATACCACCCCAAGAGCGTATAAGCTATACAAAGAGAAAGAGAAAGAAAAAAATACCTTGCTTATGGGATCCAAAAACAGTTTTTCTCATTTATTTTTTAAACAGCCTGCTACTCATGTACACACACAAAGCCAAATACTTTTTTTTTCATCATATAATTAATATTCCTATTACTGTATATGACTACGTGCTAACAAACCATCAAGAAAATTATATGTGCAACATTTTGAGTGTGTCCAAATACTTGTTCACAAATATGGATTGAACATTTCTGCTTAATAAAAAGCTTTTTTCATCTCATCATAGATGTCTCCAGTTAAATTCAAGTTAATTCAAACAGTTTGTTTCGAAATTAAACAATATAATTAGAAGTTCAAAGAATTTGTGTTTTGTGGTTGTCAATCATGGGAAAAATTGATGAATATTACACGTGTGTAAAGTGATTACTTAAACCAGTTTATGACGGTCGTAAGCCCTGTAAATGCCCAGATTTCCATATTCTTCTTCATCTATGACGAGATGTCAAAAGTAATGTAAAAAATAAATCCTAATTGGAGATAATCGTATTTGGACACACTTCTTGTGTAAATGATATATTTTTTTATGAATATGAATAAAAAAGTCGCGTAGTACGTATAAGGAAACATGGGTTTTTGGCATCGAGTTGGAAATAAAACATTTCGGATGTAAAACACGTGTACGAGTTAAACACGTTTAATTAAAAACATATATCTCTTCATATATCGCTCACTCCTTTCAAGAATGTCATAAATCAAAAATCGTAAATTTTCAGTTGTGCATGTTTTCGGAATGCCCAGAAAATGTACTATATTCCAGCAAAAGCGGCATATTTTAACTCAATATTTACCCGCTGCAGGGTAGAAAGTGTTGTTTTTGCATTTCGAAGAAAAGGTATTGTTTAATTATTTTTTTTGAATATACTAAATATTTTTCAAATGGAGAAAAAACCTTCAGGTTTTACCTAAAAAGATCTGTTGCACAGTAAAAAGTTCATTAAGTGTCTTGACATTTATTTTTAATACATTGTATTATATTTTTAAACTTTAAAGACGTTCTCCTGAAAAATCAAGTTTTTTGATGACGTTCTTGAAAGGAGTGAGCTATATATTGAGATGTCAAAAAATTGCTTAAAAGTTATAAAAATATATTTTCCAATTTATTTTTAAAAACCTCCTGCTCAGCCAAATATTATTTTCCTTCATATTATAAATTCTTATTACCATATGACTACGTGCTAACAAACCATTGATATAATTATACGTTTTGAATTCAAGTAGGTACCTGAATGGTAACAATAAATACTCTTTCCAATTAAGCTCCGACCATATTTTTATTGGGCGGTATTAACCCGTTTAACCCGCCCACTTTCAACTGGTCCAATAAACTGTGCTCCGTCCCGCTTTGCCTCATTCAACATTCATAAGGCTGCTCTCTTCCACAGCAATAGCCTGAGAATGTGTCATTAATGAACGTGAATCAACCTTATTTCCACTCTTAATGAAAAGGTATGTGCAACAATGCTGGTGTGTTTTATTATACTAACAGCAACTGTCTGTCCGCCTCCATGGTATAGTGGTTTGTACGTTCGGTTACTATGCTGGAGGTCCCGGGATCGATTCCCAGGCGGGGAAATAAATATGATTTTATACTAACTAACTAACTAACTAACCATCAAGCCGCTTCCCCGCAGGGGTAGGCAGAGAGAATAGAACGCCACACCACTCTTTGTCTTTGAAAACATTCTTCGCCTGTTCCACGTTCATGCATCTCCTCATACATACCCGCCGATTGTTACGACTCCTAACCTGACCACTTTCAAGTATTTGGCATACCTGATCGTACCATGTTTTTCTCGGTCTTCCTCTGCTCTTTTCCACTTACCTTCGCCTCATAAATTTGTTTTACCGTTCTTTCCTCACTCAACCGTTCTACATTTTATACTCAAATATGTATTTAATATTACCTTGGACTAGTACCTGAAACGGAGGGCTGATCACCCTTCCTTCATCTTGTGAACGATCAAGATAACGCTACGATTTTATGATGCAGTGCCCTATGCACCATTGGGTGCATATAAGGGTAAGAAGTAGAAGAAGATCAACACACGCAATTCTTAATATTAGTCTTGGCGGACAGCGTGCTATTTGACACTGATGTCACTTTTTTTCTATTACACCGTTGTTTCATAGAAAATTATTATTTTCGTTATATAACTCGCAAGCACTGTTAAATTAATCGTATTAAAAAAATATCGAATACAGAGTGGACACTAACAAAAAAAGTTCAAAATGTGTCAGAAATAAAGACTCTAGGAGCATATCTGGAAAGAGTCTACGAGATAGAATAAGGAACAATAGGATTAAAAAATATGCGAAATCGAAAATGTCATTTGGTGGACAAGGCAACGAAGATGACAATTGTATGCATATGTGAAAGGAATGAAACCATCCACACTCCCTAACATTGAACTGCACGGCCAACCCTAACGTAAACAACTCCCGGGCAGACCAACAAAGAGATGAATTGACAGCTGGGAATCGACATCGCAGGAGACTAATCCCTCTCAAAAACAGGCCACAAGACCTACACCAAGAAGAAAAAGAAGTGTCAGGTTGTAGTCTGGTGATTAGTATCGCGGACTCTTGAGTGAGAGTTTCTCGGTTCAAACCCACTCTACCGCAATTTGATACCTATTTCTAATATGAGCCGCTTAGCCTCACAGAAATAGTACGAAATTGAAGTATTTTGTAAATAATAAAAACACAAAATTTCTCTTAAATTATTAAAAAAGAAGAAGAAATGTTTGCTTTCTCTTTTCATAATTTTTCATTTGACCTGACTGGGCCACAGTAACGCGCGGCCGGGTACAGCTAGTTCAAAAATAATTTGTGTGTAGTGGTAAGTAGGTCTTAGGCATAATTTATATTTGAAATTTTATATTAATAATTTTGAATTTGGATCGCTTGACCTATTAAGGAGTACGCGTAAACACTGGAAGACTGGTAGTCTACATTTAAAACGAATCGTTAGGCCAACGATTTATATTACTCTGTTTTGATGCGTGTAACAGGGGCCTTAGGTTACAAATTGTATAACCCGAGGAAAGACTCAAATTCAGTAAACGGACTTAATATAAAAAATACAACCATTTTTACGTCTCATACGCTATGAATCACACAGATGAAATATCCTTTTTGAATGGGTGTTTATTTAACGCGCACGATTTCAAAGCGGCTACATTGTACATATTCCTTAAGACAAGGGGTGGAGTGTAGTCACTAATGGAACTAATGCTTTTAAATAAACTTTTGGAAAATCGCGCACCCCGTTGCGGATTTTAGTGTTTGCAATGGACGATAATTTAATCAGGAGCCGTTGAAATTAAATTAACATTTAAGAATTGCTTCACTTTCAGATTGAATATTTTATAAATAGTTCAAGGGAACGAGGATGATTAATGGACGTTTCGATAAGCTTAAAGGTAAAGGTCTTTTCACGAAAACATTTTTTTATCATTGCAATAAGACTTATCTTAAAAAAACAAATGTTTTTATAATATCATTATTTTATTTTTTTATTTATCTTCAACCCTTATCTGCACCAAAATGATACCAAAGCTATCGCATTGAAATAAGTGGGATTCATTTGGTAATCAATTTCCATATATTTTCACATCTTACTAGCAGATTCCAATAATTTGCAATATATATATGTACATATATATGACCAGGCAGACATAAATGTGGAGATATCTAAATGCATACCTTATACGCTGTTATTAGTATGAAGCGTATGAGTCCGCTGATATTAAATTTTATTAAATATTAAAAACCATTTAAAATTAGTCCAAAAACGTCCTTTAATTTTTTTTCCGGATTTCTATTTTCATTCTAAATATTGAATTTAATGATGAATTTTCCCTATAAATTGCATATTTACTTTGCCAAAATAGTGATGAAAAAGAAGAAATATTTTTTTATAAAACTATTAGAGGGTCAAATGATAATTAAAATAAACCTAGAATAAAATCTATGAAATATTTATTGAGACAGATACAAATTTATCCAACATCAATTACGATAATAATTTGATGTATGTTGCTGCATGGTCAAACATAACCATCCAATTTTATAATATCTTGTATCACGTACTGTTTTTATTTATGAATACTGCTTGTATTTGTTAAGCATGTTAGGAAGATTGCTAAGAATACAATTGTAAGAAATTAGTTTTACTGAAAACTTCACCGATTTACAGCAATAAGACGAAATTATTATGTGACAACTCGGGGTATCATAGTTTTATGATATATCGTCATTCGTACGGGATCCATTGTTCACTTTCGAAATCTTGATGAAGAATAATATTATAACCCGCAATTCGATATTAATTACAACTTAGACGAGCCATGCGCCGCTTACATAAATTTTAATTACCAAACACGGTTCAGTTAGTATTCAAAAGTCTAATACATTATCATCAAGACGAGTTGTCCCAACTGCGAAGGTACAGAGAGGAGACTCACGCATACGAAATAAAAATTAATAAATCTTCCACTGCTTAAACGGTTCCATCGTTAATTTTCATTACAAGTCGCCTCCACCCCTGGCCCGTCGAAACGCGTTCCACAATCGTCGGAATTTAAATTGAACCAAACGACCAGCGGGATAGGTAGGTAGGTACTTCTAATCATGATAATCAGTAGAGTTCACCAGTTTTTGACCTAATAAAAAAAGCGAAAAGCGTTGTCAATAAAGGGGGGTTAGGTAACGTTTTGTCGTATAGTAATTTCAATTAAGATACGACTCGTTTTGAGTGATGATCCCACGCACTCGAGTCAGGGGTCTTGCTGTATGTAAACTCGGTGAATTATTGGATGGCCAGCCGAGGAGGAAGGTTCTGAGGAATACTGGACGCTACAGGAACAAAAAGAGACAACTAAATCGTACGATGTATTATTTGTCCCATATAAATGCATATTAAAACAGTAATGTCAATACATTTTAATTTGAACATCTTTACTCTTATTTTAATCTGACCAACAGGTATGCCATGTACATATTTTTATTATTTTTTCAAATAAGAGTGATTATAATTTGCACAATATGTTTTTAATTATTTTGCGTAAATAAATTTGTGCTTATAATTTATATTTGAAGCACTAACAATGTGATTTTTAATTTTTTAATTAAAATGTAACTTTGTTTTAAAATCACTATAAATATTTTATTATAACTTAATTATAATGTATACCGGTTTTGAAACTAACCGCTGGTTAAATATTACCACGTTATAAATATATATATTTATATATATATATATATATATATATATATATATATATATATATATATATATATATATATATATATATGTATATATATATATATATATTTATATATATATATATATATATATATTTATATATATATAAATAAATATATATATTTATTTATATTATATATATATATATATATATATATATATATATATATATATATATATATATATATATATATATATATATATATATATATATATCATCTACTAAACATGTGTAAACGTGCAAGAGAAGATATTATGTCCTTCTTACATTAGTTTTCAAAATACACTTCTTAAATTCCATAATAATAATTATTTTGGCTGTCTCCTTTTAGTCGGGCTAACCAATTTATTGTTGTCACATCGAGCTTTTGACCTCTAGGTTGACAATAGTATGTAGCGCGCTTCACATATTATTACAGACTCATTTTGATTATGAAGGCAAAGCGTCGCGGACACGGAACTCGTACTTTCATGGCTTGTTTTATTACTGAACAAACCGAGTGGAGCATCCAATTGCGATGGTTGACCTGTCAACTGACGTCATTGATGACGTAATGCGGTCGATAACCTTAAACCAAATCATTCCCTTTAATGTTTTCATATGCACATTTATCAGATACTACATGATATCTTGATCCTAATGAACATTGTTCATTTACCGTCGTTCGTGTTGTATGAGTCAGTAAGTGAATATGTACCTACACTGAAATGAATTGATCCCGAATAATATGTACCCGTATAAAGAACTTTCCTACGAAGTAGAGTGGCTTTTATTTCTAATCACTAAACCTTCTTTATAACTAATAAATGACTAAATAACTATACAGTTACTTCCACATATATTTTACTAGACCAGTGACCGGGTTTCGTCGTTACCGACATCATCAGACTGGAGAGAGGCTCGAAGAAATGGGCCAGATTCGCCAAAATATTATTAAGTTTAGGTAATTTTTTTTCCCATAATTGTTTTTTTTTAATCAAACATAAAACCCTTATCATAACTTGTATGCAATTATTATTATAATACATTACTAAAATGTTTTTTTTTAAAAAAAATTGGTTTTGAAATCATGGTTTTGAACCCCTCCCTAGTTGTGTATATCACAGCATTTTAAAAGTAAAAATGAGTAACCACAAAGTAAATAAGTTAAACCAGCCTATGACGGTAGCCCCGTAAATGCCCAGACTTCTATATTCGTCTTCATCTTTGATGAGATGTCAAAAAGTAATATGAAAAATAACTCTTATAATTGAAGATAATCCAGATTTGTGAACAAGGATTTAGACACACTCAAAATGTTGTAAACAAAGTAAATGCTTTAAATATTAATAATATTAATAATAAACTTAAATCGATTCATACGTTAAAGTAACTCGTTCACCGTTTATACTTCATATTCAGCTAGTAACTATGTCGTTTCGGGTCACAAAGATAAATGGTCTGCCACTTTGCAGAGCGTCTGATACGCATCGAGCAGAATCGATTTTAATATCGCGATGCCTCATTTATGACAGGCCCTGAATATTCACATGGACCAAACTGCCTTCCATCACGATTAGACTACTCTATCTGAAGACGTTTCCCCGGGACTAACCTTGCTGGGGACATTTCCTCGAGTTAATGTACCAGCATCAGCATTCCTCTCCTTCCGTGACGTCACCCATCCTAAACATCATAAATCATGCACGTGTAATGCGACAGAGGACTGTCGACATTTTTTTTCTGCTGACAGCCTATATATTTTATTTAGCAATATGTTTTTATATCATGCGAAAAAATAAAGAAAGATTTACATATGAGGATGTGTTTGGAATAATATAATACAAGTATTTTCTCAATTGATTAGACGTTTCTAACATCTAATAATGTTTTTAGTTTAAGTTTTTCTAACCAAGAAAAACTAAACTAAAAACTAATGTTTTTAGTTTAAGTTTTTCTTGGTTAGAAAAACTTAAACTAAAAACATTAATAAAAAATTAAAACCTAAATTTCTTAAATTCAATTGTGACACGTGTTTCGATTAATTCCGCAATATTGTTAAACACCAAAAATGATCTGGAATGCACCAAAGTACGTGTTACAATAGAATTTAAGAAATAGGGGTATTAACCAAGTTAAGACACTTTTAACATCTTTTCTTCTAACCCTTTTCCGCACCCAATGCTGCATGGGGCACTGCATCGTATTGACATAGTGTTTTCTTGATCGCTACTTACATAAAGACAAGGGGATTAATCCTGCTCTTCAGGAACCAGTCCAGTATAATATAAGATTGTGAAATCACTAATATTTATTTTCACCCTCCCTCTAGGAAACGAACTCGGGACCTCCAGCACGGTAGCTAAACACGCTAACCATTACACCACGGAGGCAGTAATATTATATAGATATTTTTTTTTTTTTTAGTTTAACATGGTTTGAATAATGTTTGTTTGTAGGTCCGCCACCGCAGTGTTATGGTCAGCACGCTCGGCTATCGTTCTGGAGGTCCCGGGTTCGATTCCCAAGGGGGGTAAAATAAATAAAAGTGATTTTTTCACTGCCATATTTATTCAATATTACCCTGGACTGGTACCTGAAGCGGAGGGCCGATCACCTTTCCTTCATGTGTAAACGATCAAGATAACTCTGCGTTTATATGACGCAGTGCCCTATGTACCATTGGGGTGCGGATAAGGGTTTTATTATTATTTATTTGTAGGTGTAAGCTATTTGCTACAGATCATTTATTGATAACGGACAATATTTGTCATGCATTATGGTCGGCTTTCAAGACGCAAGACGCGTAAAACTGGGGGATGATAATAATATTCATACTATAGGGTGTATTGTCAAGCTTACCCCCGCTGTGCCACTGGCGGGATGATTCGAGGGATTGTTAGCGATATATAAATCACATTTAAATCTGTTCAATGTGTAACGTGTCTCGAAAGAAGCGATATCAATGAAGATTGCATATATATATATTTTTTTTGAATTACCTAACGTTCAAGTGACTCTGAAATCTAGCTACGGTTTATGCAACACCGTTTATCATGTCCCTACTCAGGCTTCAACTTTATACGTTTCATAGCCTATGCCTACTTGTGAGTGGATTTACTCTTTATGTTTTAAGTTACTATAATTTCTTGTAATTCATGAGTGAAAATTCTAGGCAAAAACACTCGCTATCTCGCTAGAGGCATGAGTTTATACATTTCAATGATTCTAAGTTAGCAGTGAAGTTACTTAGGTGTATGATTTTAGTTCTTGATTTTACTCAGGTAGTGAATTTACTTGTTTAATCTTATAAAAAATTAAAATAAATTTTAATAACACTCTACTTATCATTCATAGTTCACTTGGTGAAATCTTCTTCTTCTTCTTCTAACCCTTATCCGCACCGCAATGGTGCATAAGGCACTGCATCGTATAGAAGCAGTGTCATATTGATCGTTAAATACACGAAGGAAAGGTGATCAGCTTTCCGCTTCAGGTACCAGTCCAGGGTCATATTAAATAAATATTAGACTGAAAAATCACAAATATTTATTTTGACCCTCTTGGGAGTCGAACTCGGGACCTCCAGCATGGTAGCCTAGCGCGCTAACCACTACACTATGGAGGCGGTCAATTAGTGAAATAACATTTAAGTATTTACAATAAGTGAAATACCATTTAAGGACTTAGTGAAATACAATTTAAAAACTCGAATTCATCACTACTGGTTTCGGAAAAACCATTTCATCATCAGGTCAACTGTAGACTACAGTAGTCTACAGTTTACCTGATGATGGAATGACTATTCCGAAACTGGTTATATCGAAATAGAGTTTTTAAGTGGTATTACACAAAGTGAAGGATGAATGATAAGGATTGTTATATTAGCAAACCACAAAGTAAACAATGCTTTTAATATCCAAAATAAAATAAAGACAAAGGGTTGATTAGTCTTCAGTTGACCTGATGATGGAATGAACATTCCAAGACTAGTTATCTCGAGTTTTTAAGTATAACACAAAGTAAATGATGAATGAAAAAGAGGGTGTCATAATATAATACCAAATCAAAAAGTAGACTTGCTTTTAATACCCAAAATTAATTATTCAATTATTCACTTATCCCTCTTTTACCCTAAACGTCGAGAGCTACCCCTTTCTCCACTAATTTCACCTAAGATGACCACTCCCCCGCCCCGAGTCGTGTACAAGTAGAGCAAAGCGAGCACAGTTGCTCAAACATCACCAAGTCACCCACTAATCTAAAAATATGTAGTGACCATCTTCTCGTCGGGTGCAAATTAAACACAGATACACGGTCCAGCGGTCGCCGGCCTCCTTGATCCTGTGTTTGCGCAGATGTGTTCAGTTAGTTAACGTTCAATGGGAAGAGATCATTACACTTTCAGGTCCGCCATTACACACCTACAATACTTCATGCAATATAAACATATTTTTATTATTAAAAATTTTAATAAAATTAAATTCCTTGAATGTTTTCCGCAGATACTTTGTGGCACATTTTATAAACTTTATAACATTAAATAACTTTGTTTTCACCACTTTTTTTATTAATACAATAGGATTTTTAATTTAAGATTCTTAAAGAGTGTGTGGAAGTTTTCGGTGACAGTATTTTAATGTTTTTCAATTAAAATAAACCCTGATGATGACAAGGTTCTTGTCGAAACCGGTAGGTTAAGTTGTATTTAAAAAAATTGGTGAAAACAACGTTAATTAATTTTATAAAGTTTAAAATTAAATTATTTGGTGCATGTTAGACCTCGGCTTTTGGTGCATGTTTTTTCTGCAACTCCTAGTGCATGTTGATCTTCAGGTCGACCAAAATTGTTTGTAATTTATTATTAGATTAAAACCAATATTTTTAGCTTTTCCACTTTTTTATTTGACCAGCGACCGGGTTTCGTCGTTACCGACATCATCAGACCCAGTCTGATGATGTCGGTAACGACGAAACCCGGTCGCTGGTCAAATAAAAAAGTGGAAAAGCTAAAAATATTGGTTTTAATCTAATAATAAATTAAAAATGCAATTCCATCACGAAGTGTCAGTGGATAATATAAATCTATTAAAATTGTTTGTGTTAAACATTTTGTGTAACTTTAAGTATGTAAATACTGCTATGGTAGTGACGGGTAGTATTGTTTGCATGCTGTGGTAGTGATTGTCCTGGCAAAGAGACGGGTACGTCTCTTTGCCAGGACAATCACTACCAGGACAATCACTACCGAAACTGGTAGACATAAAAATCTCGGTGAGTGCTTTTATACTTATATTACTTTTAGTGTAAAAACACTCACCGAGTGATTAAATACTAGCATTATTGTAAAAAATATAAAAGTGAAAATTAAACACTTGTATTAGGCCACAAGTTTAGTTTTATTTCACACGACTAGTTTCGAAAACATTACTTTATTTTAATAAGGATATAATAAATGATCTTGAACGTAGTGATGAATGAAAATTTCATTACTAAAAAGAGCACAGATCTTAATTGAGATGATGAGAATGATTTTATATAAGGTTAGACCAAGGCCAACGAAGAGTGGAAATAAGTGTAATTCGATATTTTTTCTATAAAATTAATAAAGCAAGTAACATACTGACTATGCAATATGTTACTTACTTCACAAAATATATAAAATATTCATCAAAGGTACAAATCATTTTTTTGGGCGCATACTGAATATTCCGGACCTCAAAGAGTTGGATCTGAAAGCCGAAGTCCGCCTGAGACTACTTAGCCACGCTTAGTTTGGTCGCGAAGGCTTTTAACTCTGCCTGAAACTTTAAACACCTTGTCCACTCAACCCCCTCGACCGCCACCGCCCAGGACCCCCCCCCGTACCCCCGCCGACCCCTAACCTTCCAATATCTTAAGGCTTTCGAGTCTCAAGGACTTTGTGTCTAATGTAAACGTTAAGTCATTAGCGTTTCGTGTTCACGAGCCGTGTCCGAATGCAAAATGGCGACGTGTGGGCTTGTATTGAATATTACAAGGCTTAGAAAATTTGCGGTGAAAACTAATAATACCACCGAATATTACAAGATTTGGATTTATTATAAAATCGTCGGGCAAAAACTACTACTTCTAAATATTACAAGGTTTACAAAATATGCGGAAAAAACTACAGCTACTGAATATTACAATATTGAAAACGGTACGATTAATATAAATATTGTTACTTAATGAACATTTCACTAGACAGGGTGGACTATTTAGATTATTATAGCATTGGCTTAATTAGGTAGATACTCGACTACGAAACTGACGTATCTGGTTCAATTTCAGCCAATTACAAAAATGAATTAAAAAAATATTTATTTTCAATTGGCCTGAGTGTTTCTTATGTATTTTTCATATCTACCTTTCCTATCCTTATGATAGTAAGGACTCTAAATTAACCATAATTAAGTACAATCGAGCTCGGTTATTAAGAGAACTGTTATAGCGAGATCTCGGATATGACGAGGAAACATTCGTTGACATTTTAGTTTGTGATTTTCTCCATACATTTATTCACGGTTATAATGAGCTACCTCTCGGCTATACCGACCAAAAATATTGTTGAAAAAAAATATTAAAACTGTTAATGTATGAATACGCATTTCTAATGACATAGTAATGTTGGTCTATCACTTCGTTCTTCCCAAGAAATAACACTTTCCATTCCTCGCCATAACACATCATTCTTCAGTAATTCCTTCTCTGTCCAAGCAGCCAGACTATGAAATTAATTACCTCTCCTTGTAAAAAATGTACCTTCTCTAATATCTTTTAAGAAACGTCTGAGACATTACTATCTATCATTAGATTCCTGTCTATCTAACCTCTTCTCTTTTTTTTCTTCTACCTCCTTCTCTGAACTCCCTTTATCCTTCGCCTTCCTTATTACCATCAATTTGTAATTTTACATTTTTTTAATGTTCAATAATTCAAGTACTATCTACCCTCTGATTAGCTATATATGGTATCAAACGTTTTGACTTATATCACTAGTCTGTTTTTGGTTGGTTGGAAGATATTTTTTTAGCATTAAGCCAGCCAATGTACTCATTTCTTTTCTATACATGACGTTTAAATAAATAAATAAACAAAAACATTTTAGGCATAACCATGGGCAAGTACATGCGTTACACATATTAATTTCGGACGAAGAGTAATTGAAAACCAGCAAATTGGAACGTAAAACCAAGCGCCAAGTTTATCTAAGATGCCTTCAAAGTCATCCCGAGCTTTCTGTATAAGCTTGGTGCTGACCAAAAGGTCGGCATTAACGTGGCCATTGACCAAAACCAAATTGGGCAAACTTGTAGTCAAACAAGCGGTAACTACGTAAGTGGAAACCAAGTTTAGAGTTCCCTACATCTCGGCGCCGTAGTCTTGGAGGGAAGCTGCCCGGACTTACGTCAACTTAAATATCCACATTGAATCAAGTATCGGGAAATTTGTTTAAGTGTTCTGCGGTCGGTTCGGTAGGAAGACATTTTGTATTGAAGGATATTTTGGTTTCTTGGGGAATTTAGATATTTACCTATTACTGATTACATCTTAGAAATGGATAAGCCTCTAATCCATTTCTAATCATTAGCGAGATCTATAAAAATATATTTATCGTAGTCATACAGGAGAAAGTGACCAAGCGCATTTTTTACAAAAACGTGATCATTGACTATTTGATATCTTACTAGCTTGATATTGCCCTGAAAAAATCCTAAAAGATTTTAAACTTGGACATATAATATATTGACATGTTAAAAATGACCAACTCCATCGATGTTTATTTTCTTGACAAGCAAAAGTGATTTTAATGGCCCCCCTGAACATTTTACGTTTTGTTAGTTAGTTACTTTTCCTATACGACTTCGAAATATAATTTTATGGAAGTAAATTGACTTAAAAAACAGGTGTTTTACGTGTGTACCTCTACATACATTGGATATAAATAAATATTTTTCATAAATGAAGCCTTAAAAAAACAGAATTTTTTTAAACAAATTTTTAACTGAGGGCACCACCATCCGCAAAATTCCACATCAATCAATATTATAACTATACGTGATACACGAAAGCATTATATACAAAAGTGCACATATATATATATATATATATATATATATATATATATATATATATATATATATATATATATATATATATATATATATATATATATATATATATATATATATATATATATATATATATATATATATATATATATATATATATATATATATATATATATATATATATATATATATATATATATATATATCCTTAAAAAATAATGCAACTAAAATGGTTGTGACCTCTGGGTTGGTCAGACTTCTATATTCCTTTGTATGAAAACAATAAATGCTTGAGTTGAGAAACCTACAATATGTATTGATAAATGGTGAATAGTTCAGTGTCTGAATAAATAATAATGATGTGAAAATAATTCTTTAGGCGCATTGAATAACAACGATTTTAAGTACCTTGTTAATATATGACTCATAGACATGTAATTTCATATAAAAAAAGATAGTTGAATGATCTAGTGCAGGGATGGCGAACCTATGGCACGCGTGCCATAGGTGGCACGTGAGACGATTTTGCATGGCACGCAAATGAAAATAAAAAATAAAAGTGATTTTACAAAAAATATAAAAAAGTTTAGACTTACAGACTAAAGTACTACTGCTTGTATTATTTATTTATTTATTGAACGGCTAATGCCTTTAACATAAAACATATATACAGTATCTAATATAAAAATATTAAAAATATTATTTTTAAAGCTACCAGCTGTGAACCCGATATAAAAATGACATCTAGCATCCAACAACAAAAACCTCAATAATAATGAGGTTTTAAGGGTTCTACATTTTTTTGATAAAGTATTTTTTTGCGATTATTAAATACTTCATTATTATTTTCGATTTATTAATGATTGATTAACGATGCATTAATACACACATTTGAGACATTTTTTCCATGGCATGTGGCACGCGACAAATTATAATATAGATTTTTTTATTATTTTGGCACTCAGGCTCAACAAGGTTTACCATCCCTGATCTAGTGAGTGGAATGTACCTTGTAAATAATAAAAGTACATGTTGTAATATTATCAATTCTCGCCTTCCGGTTTGAGGAAGGGATGAGTGGGTGGTTTTATGTCAAACCGGATGTCCTTATCTCTATACCGCCCATTCACGTAGCCATACTTCTACAGGAAGAAAAAGTGAAACACATTTCTAACACATGTTATCGACGTATCAATAATCATAGACACTGTGGAAACAAACATACATTTGTACATACTAGTCCTATTTATGAAACATTGTATTTTCATTTTATTTATAAAGGTAAAGATATAGAAAGGAGAGTGAATGCTGGGAACAGAGTGAATGTTGCACTGAAATCTGTTGTAGCAAATAAAAACCTATCAGCGAAAGCTAAACCGACAGTACAAGATGGAGTCCGGGTTCCAACCCTTATGTATGGAAGTGAAGTATGGAGTTGGCAAAAGAAGTACGAAAGCAGACTGAATGCGGTCGAAATGCGATCACTTAGACAAATGTGCGGCAAAACGATGTTTGATAGATGTTCGAATCGTGTAATTAGGAAAGAATACAAGGATGAGATAAGCATTATCGATAAAAAGGAAAGAACAGTGAAAGAAATTTAGGAGGCAAATGTAGTTAAAAATAGAAGCAGAGGAAGACCAAGTAAAACTTGGCACAATCAGTTATGTTAAATACTTGAAAGCCGCCGGGTCAAGAGTCGAAATAATCGGCGGGAACGTATGAGATGCATGAACGTGGAAGAGCCGAAGAATGTTTGCAAAGACAGGGCGGTATGGCGTTCTATTCTCTCTGCCTACCCCTGCGGAGAAGCGGCGTGATGGTTATTAAGTAAGTTTAAAGAATTAAACTTCCATTCCGATTCTGTGCATGTCAGGAATCTGTCAAAAGGTTCCGCTTCTAGGTAGCTCCAATGGCTCTCGACGTCCCGGATAACAGGTTCATAAACTGCATACGGCCGATAGCAGATACAGGGGTCACTATCGTGCAATGCACTGTGCATCCAGCATCCACGCTGTGTCGAGAGGGCAAATCTGTCCGTCGAGATAACGGTTATCTCTCGCATAATGAACAGTTCTAGGAATTGAGATTGGACGCTTAAAAAATCTATCCAATTAGTGACTGACGTCGTGCACTATCTCAAGTTTGATATATCATCTGTCGCATGACAAGCGAAACGAATGTGACGCATTCGCGAGGCGATGTAGGTATCACAAATTCACCGCTATTGATAGATGTCTGAATCAAAAATGTTTCAACTACAGCTCTGCTGTCCAAACTTGAAACACAGTAAGGGACATTTTTTTTGCAGTAGGTTTTTTTGCATTTTTGGACTAAATAGGATCTACTTAGTCCAAAAATGCAAAAAAAACGTACTACAAAAAAAAATGTCCCTTACTGTGTTTTAAGTTTGGACAGCCGAGCTGTCGCAGCAAACAAAGGTGTAGGTAGCTTAATATTATTACATATTTCGTTTACTGTTTCGGCATTTACTTTGTGGTAAGACATGTTGAAATTATTAAAGAAAACACTTTTTTTTTACCACTCCATCCAAAAAAACTTAAATTATTATAATAATTTAATAAATAATATATTTCAAAATTCTTTACATTTGCTTTCCATTTTTCCTTTATTTTCAAACACTGCCCCCTTGACTAAACCTTTCTCCTCCTGACTTACCCCTCTCCTTGTTTATGGAATTGTTAAATATGTATTATATTTTAGTTTACATTTAGACCTGAAGATGAAAGCTTAGCTTCCGAAACTAGTCGTCATAAAATAAGTTGTAAAAAAACAAGTGTTTTCTTTAATAATTACATATTTCATTAATTTATTCGGCACTCACTTTACGGTAACATCTATCTTTTTTATTTAATTTTTACTTGGTAAGTACCACTATTTCCTTAAATCTATTTTGACTCGTGTTTCGATGTATCATCATTAATTAAAAATTTTGCGGAATCCATCGAAACATGTGGCACAATAGATTTTTTTAAATAGTGGTACTATACCATAGTAAATACTTACAAAACTTAATTTAAAAATTGATAATGTTATTGTTACAAAATATAAATATATTTTTAATTAAAGCTATTCCTCATTTTTAAAGAAAATGTTAGATTATATGAATGCAGTTGACAACAATTGGTATGAGGGCATAGAGATCTATCGATTAGATCGATTAGAAAGTATTACAAGAAGAATGAGACAAATAAAAAATCTATGCGACAAATCTATATCGATATAAATAATAAATTCATTTATTGTATAAAATAAAGAAAAAGAACGCAAATATGTTTGCTAAATTTTACTATGATAATGAACCAAAGGAAACATCAAGCGACCGTCAAGTAGTATACGCTGGCCACGATGATATTTAAAAAAAAATACAGTTTGTGTTGCTGTTACACCCGACGATGACAAGATGACGCTTAGATGACGCTGCGATTGTGGTTAAAAACCACGTTTTTACCCATCACAGGAACATAAAAACATTCGCGTATGTGAATCCAACGTTGTGTCCAAAATTTCAAAGCGGATATTAACATTTTTATTTATATAGACAGAAATTATTTTATTAAAATTAAAAACTTGAATAAACAACTTTATCGAATTTTATTTTCATTTACGACTAATGTAATGTTTAGGTTTTAATTTGTACCAGAAGATGAAAACATCTGTCGTTTTCGAAACTAGTCGTAAATAAAAATAAAACTCGATAAAGTGGTATATTCAAGTGTTTAATTTTAATAAAATAATCATGTCATTCCACAGAGTTAATGCCGAATCAATAAATAATATAGACAGAAATGGTATTACACAGAAGTGTTTTAAAAAGATTGACAAAATAAAATATTACTAAAAACAAAAAGTGATTTTATTTTATTTTATCATATTCATGTAAGTTACATTGTTCTAAAAATACATAAATAATATGGGAGTTGTTAGTGCTTCCGATAAAAAATACGCTGTAAACATTATTTGTATAAAATATAAAACAATTTTTCCGATAACCTCTCATCTCCTATCATTCCGCACCGTTGTTGTCAGTACAAATGTATTTATTTCAACTCTCTTCAATGTTGTACACAAAGTTCAATAAAGTTCAATTCTCTACAACATTTTGAGTGTGTTCAAATACTTGTTCATTATTCTGGATTATCTCAAATTACAGGAGTAATTTTTCTCATTATTTTTTTGACATCTCAATATAGATGAAGAAGAATATAGAAGTCTGGGCATTTACGAGGCTTACGACCGTCATATGCTGGTTTATGTTGTCACTTTACACGCGTGTAACATTCACCAATTCTACCATGATTGACAACCACACAACTCAAATTCTTGGAAGTTCTATAAATATAATCCAATTTCAAATACAAATAAAAGAGTTTCTGCTTAAAATAAAAGCTTCTTCATTTCACCAATAGATGTCTCTAGTGAAATTTCTCCGCCTCCGCCTCTAGTCCGCCTTTGTGGTCAGCGTGTTTAGCTACCGTGCTGGAGGTCCTAGGTTCGATTCCCAGGGGGGGTAAGAATAAATATTAGTGATTTTACACTCTAATATTTATTTAATATTACTCTGGAATGGTCCCTGAAGCGCAGGAGTGATTACCTTGCCTTCATATAATTAAAAATCAAGATAACATTGTGTCAATACGATGGAGTGCCCTATGCACCATTGGGTGCGGATAAGGGTTAGAGAGTGAAAATTCTAGCAATTTAAGTTTATTGTTTAGAAATTGGATCGTATTTATAGAACTTCCAAGAATTTGAGATTTGTGGTTGTCAATCATAACTAGAATTGGTGAATTTTACACGTGTGTAAAGTGATCACATAAACCTATGATGCCTATGATGGTCGTAAGCCCTGCAAATGCCCAGACTTCCATATTTTTCTTCATCTATGTTGAGATGTTAAAAAAAACAATAGTGTAATTCTAACTCATTCCGAATCAGTTATATATGACATTAGACTTGCAGTCTGCAAGGTGCATATCACATATTTACAGTAGGCGTTCCTGATGGCTTGTTTCCTTTCCGAACCATCTCTTTCACTACACACCAAAGGACCACTTTATTAAGATATATTACTCATTCAAGTCCTTAAACTGCATCGTAATGATTTATGTAAATACGAAGCGGAAGGATAAACGTTTTAAGAGTCATTTATTTAGACGTAAATTCATTGGAATATTTTTGATTTATGTACGCGGCAAGTGATTAATATGCCTAACGAGATAGATGATAAACAGCCATAAGGAATGGACATTCTTCTATGTTAAAATAATAAACATAAAGAAAAAAAACACTGAAAATCTGATTTCAAGTAGTATTAAAAATGTGTAAAACAACAGATTTTTATTTTATTTTATTATATTTGATGAGTGACCTGATTTCCTCGGTATTGACATTATCAGTTGGTGATTACTTGTCTGATATCAGAAACAAAGAATCCCGATCACTTGTTAAAATAAAATAATTATGAAAAAAAACTATAAATATGGCTAACGTTTTCATACATAAAATGTAATTTCACCAAGAATTTTCAGTACAATACTTTGAAAAAGTATTTTTTCTTTTAGATTTTAAATAAGTTTTATGTAATTCAGTAGGTATTTTTTTCTTTTAAGTATTATTTTAAACTATTAAGTTTTGTGGCTTTATGAAAATTACATAAAGTACCAAATAAATGCCTTGTTCAAGTTGACAGGTCCTTAATTACACGGAAAAATCGTCCATTTGTATTTTTTAGGAATGTGAAAAAGAAAAAGAAACCAGTGCCCTAGAGGTAGTATTGTACAAAAAATGGCGCTTTGTAAATTACTCAAACTATTGTTGGGTCAATAACACAATTATCTATTTGTATGAATTTCGTCTATGTTAGCAACAGATGTGTCATTGTGCCAAAGAGAAGATTATAATATTTTTTATATAATTTATTTTTCATGTTTTAAACAAAAATTGTCATGGACATATTACTAGAAATAAGGATAAAATAAGACTGCCGTTGTTGAATAAAACCGAGTCGTAAAATTGTTTATTGTATAAGGGTTTGAAAATGTATCATGATATGCCTGAATGTATGAAGAATGAAAAGAGTCTGAAAAAAATTAAAAATAAATGTTTTGATTACTGTAAAGAGATGTAAAGATATATGAATGATATAAATTAAGTGTAAATAGTGGTTTATATTAATTGTAATATAAGCTTACTTAAGAAATAAAAAAAAATAAAAAAAAAAAAAAAAAAATTAATTGAAGGGAAATAAACTACTAGTAAACAATATCTACTCAAAACAGTGCTAAGAGACCTGAATCAAATCGATGTAATCATATGATGACAAGGTGATTAGTCCTGCACAGCCAATACCAGTCTTGAGTATATTTATATACAATTTTAAGAGTAAAAAAATACTTATATTTATGTTGACCTCTCTGGGAATTGAATCCAGGATGGTAGCTAAATGCGCAAATTATAAAGCGCCGCAAAAAGTATAAGAATATGTTTTTAAAATACAAAAGGATAAAATGAATTATTTTCATACATCTATTTTAATTCTCTTTTCCGATATACTATCGTTAATAAGCAGCACTTTAGACGCTAGATCTAAAAAATAACACTGAAGTGTGATTCAAAGTGTGATAATCCAGAAAATGTCATCAGTATTTTTTCATTCGAACCCTTATCCGCACCCCAACGGTGCATAGAGTACTGCATCATATAATCGGAGTGTTATATTAATCGTTAACACACGAAAGAAAGGTGATCAGCCCTCCGCTTCAGGTACCAGTCCAGGGTAATATTGAATAAATATTAGAGTGAAAAAATCACTTATATTTATTAGACCTCACCTCTGGGTATCGAACCCGCGACCTCCAAAACGGTAGCCGAGCGCGCTGACCACTACACTTCGTAGACGGACAAAATAATATCAGTATAATACCATATAAAGAAATTAATTTAAAGGGTCCCAAACAAACATGTGAGGAATGAAAAAAATATCAAGACTTTTAAGCTTTTTAATGTCACAGATCGTATTCTTTATATGAAACAAAAATATATATTAATTGAAACTGACATTTTCTCACGTTTAAAAATGTTGGACAAAATATATTGTCATAATAATAAGTATATTAAGTATTTATTCAATATTACCCTGGACTGGTACCTGAAACGGAGGGCTGATAACCTTTCCTTCGTGTGTTAACATCGATCAAGATAACACTGTGTTTAAATATATATTGCAGTGTCCTATGCACCATTGGGGTGCGGATAAGGGTTCGAATTGAATTGAATAAGTATATTTTTCATAATTAACTGTTTTTACATCAATAAATTAATAAGTATTAATTCGTAATCCAACTGGTCATACGAACACTAGTTTATTTTCCGTATCCGACAAACGTGCGAGCAAATAGGACAATTTATCTAACTTTATAGTTGGCTTAGATGTACTAAACATCAATTTCCAAGCAAAGGTAATGGACAATCGATTAAAGGGAAAACTTTTAGCAATGGAAGACCGGCAAAGTTCAGAGGACATTATTACACTTTACGATGGTGGATTGTCCTATTCTGGACGGTAATGGAGTCCAAGTGGCATGTTTAAAGTACCTGTTAATGCGAGGAATAGACGAATGGTGGAACTGGATGCCCAAGAGTTATGGCTAATAGACCGAAATAACGATGGAACTTCGTGATTGACCGAGTAGACCACTTGTAAGTTCCAAATTTCGAGTAATAGAGGAATTTATTACACTTACTGTATTATCTTATTTTTATTAAGTTTATTATTAATTTTAGCAAAAAAGTACGTATTGACATAACGTAGTCATGCATGAGAAAGTGACAAAGTGCATTTTTTTACAAAAACGATTTTTAACTATTTGATATCTTACTAGCCCTATTGATATCTTATTGCCCTGAAAAAATCCCAAATCGATTTTAAACATGGAAGTAGGTACAATATATAGACATGCTAAAAATTACTAAACTATTGATGTTTATTTTCTTGCCAAGCAAAAGTGACTTAAATGGCCTTCCTGAACATTTCACGTTTTGTTGGTTGGTCACTTTCTCCTGTACGACTACGATATGTTTAAGGACATAAAAAATATTTTAGTACATTGTTTCGATTTTATTTTATCTAAAAGTATTTTAATTTTATTGATTGATTCGGCAGTCACTTTGTGGCAATACCTATACATTTTAAGTTTTACTTAAAAATAAAAATACTACTATTTCTTAAAATCTATTATTACGTTTCAACGCATTCTGCATCGTTTTCACACACCATATATTGTACATGTAATTTACTTTCTGAAATGAATATTATTGAATACGAAATCTTCAATTAAATTTCTGATATGAATATTTGAAGGCAACTTTGTGACTGACGCAATACTCAGATAATTTTAATTACCATTCAACTCATTAATAACATTTTCAATTAGTCATTAATACGCCGATAATACGAGCACTTACAAAGCGACGACTTTGAAGAGATGATATATTTATGTCTTGAGGACATTCATAAATGCTCCTAATTAACTTGTTAGATAAACAATTCGAGTAGATCGCGGCAATCTCGAAATTCCTTTCGGACGTCGTAAAGCCTTCATTTCTGGGTCCGGCTACTTCATGAAATATTATTGACCATAGAATTTAAGCTGAGTGTATCAGTAGTGGGGGCCGTCAAAGAAGTCAAGTGGGCGAGAAGGAATCGTCAAAGATTTTTTACGGAAATTTTCGAAATCGTACCAAGGGCTGCTCTGTAGGGTTCTCGGTTCTTTATTTTCCGGCGGGGTGAGCACTGTACCACCCTTACGTGTGTTTTAATCCGGGATTGCTGAAGGAGTAGGTACTTCGGGAGCCAGCCGAGGGGTAACTCAACAAATTAATATTTATCTGCTCCTGCTTATATTTAAATACGAGATTAATTACTTTCGAGTGCTCTTTATGAATAACTCGAAACCAACTGATTCTGTAATGAAATTTACACAATTGTGAAAATATCAAAGGAATCGTTATTTAAACTAACTAACTAACTACACACAATCTTCTTCAAAAGAGGTGAAGATATTCGCCTCTTGCACATTCATACATCTCCTCATACATACAAGTCGATTTTTCCGATTCCTGACCTGACCACTTTCAAGTTTTTTAAAAAGTATTTTAAATACTTTAGCATCCCAAATTTTCCTCGGTCTTTCACTGCTTCTTTTACCAACCAAATTCATTATTTAGACAAATTAAAACATATATCAGGATAGAGGCACTATAATTTTAGATTTTTTTTCTATTGATAAATCTAAAATACATCGATTTCACTACTTATTTGAAAACGTTGTATAAAAGATGTTCAAATGGTGATATGTAAAAGAATGCAAGGCTGAGATTAGCATTATCGATACAATTCTGAAAGGTGTGATGAGACGAATAAGTGAAGAAAGAAAGAAAGAACTGTAAAACCAATATATGAAGCGAATATGGTTGGCAATAGAAGCGGAAGAAAACCCAGGAAAGCTTGGCATGATCAAGTATTTAAAATACTTGGAAGTGATCAGGTCAGGAGTCGGAATAAGCTGGAAGAGGCGAAGATTGTTTACAAAGACAGATTGGTGTGGCGTTCTATTATCTTTGCCTACCTCTGCGGAAAGCGGCGTTATGGTGAATAAGTTAAAAAAATAATAAAACTTCTCCCGTTTCTAAACAGAATCCTCAAATAATACACTTCTTTCAATCTCAAACGAAAAGGAAAGAGCATTAAACCAAGTGAAACTATCCAAGAGCTCTAAGGAGGACAAATGATCCGTCAGGCCCGTATCAAGAGAGACTTAATGGTTTTCATCGCGTGTCCCTTTCTGGTCTAGCTCTGGTCTGTCAGGTAAACGGTCCTGTCGCCCCACTAATGCTATTCCATTACTCTCAATCCTCACGCATGGCGAACACGCTTTTTCACGGCCAGCCTAATGTCGCGGGGAGGGAGAAGCCCCGGCGTTAGGGTGGAGCGCCAAAGGTAAATTGGCGCTACGTGAAGGAAATGAAAAGATTTTTCAATTTGCGACGAGTGTGAAACGGTGTCGGGATGTGCAAGCTCAGGGTTAAAAATGGGATTCGATGACTTATAATGCAGACGTTCTCGCGTATTTCTCCGCGCGAAAATGGAGAGAAAGCTCTCTTAAAATATACACTTAGACGTATTTTTAAGTATAACAGAAGAATGCAAAAATTATTCATTGGTTTGGCATTGACTTTGTGGAATGACATGTTGTTTACTAAAAATAATCACTTGTACTTAACCGTTAATTGTTTTTAATTTCACACGGTTAGTTTTGAAAACTAATGTGAAAAATTAGCAGTAAAATGATCACTCGATATCAGAGAAGATTTGCAGGCGCTGTAAGTGATAATTTTTTACAAATCAAAAGTTTGTTTTTGAAAAATATAAGTAAATGGGGAAATTATGGAACAGTGGATAATTTCATAAATATATATGAAAGGTATATTATCTAGAAAGGTATATCATCACGTGTAAAATAGAAAGATTGATAAGGACATTGATTGTCACATATACCTCATATTTCATTTTCGAAAAATCATTTTTAAAAAATCTATATTTTATTTATATATTTATTGATGTGAGGGAAATTTATGTGAACTAGGCAATCGCCATGGATCATATTGTGAACCAGGGAATCACCATGGATCCTCTTCGAAATATATCTAAAGGATGACCAAAGAATTCATAGATACTGCTGAAAGGAAACATGATTCGAATGGCTTAGGTAACGTTGCTCATCCTTCTGTGACAGAAAGACAAAGATGATAAATTAAAATGGAGCGAAGAAGAAAATATTCATATAAAGGAAACAAGTTTTATAGTTATGAAAGTTATAGGTACACAAATGGATAATTTACTTGCAATTGTATGAAAAAAATAAACAATTAATATTATTTTTTGACATCATCAAAGACGAAGAAGAATACGGAGGTCTGGGCATTAACGGGGCTGATGACCGTCATAGGCTGGTTTAAGTAATCTTTTTACACACGTGTAACATTCAACGATTCTACCAATGATTAACAACCGCACTACTCAAATTCTTGGAAGTTCTATATGTATGAACCAATTTTGAAACATTATTCTTGAATCTATAGAACTTCACTAGAGACATCTATTGGTGAGATGAAAAGAAGCTTCTTATTGAGCAGAAACTTTTTTGTTAGTATGTGAGGTCCGAATCTTGGATTATAATCACACACATGAGAAACGCCAGAAGATATCATTTTTATTTTTATTATTTAAGCTTATAATTTGACCAGGTAATTTATTTACATTTTGTGAACAAGTATTTGGGACACACTCAAAGTGTTGTAGACAATAATTTTTTTAAAATTTTGTTCCTTATATCAATTTTCATTCTCATTGATGATACTTAAATTTTAAACGATCAAACTCTGCATTCGAGATGATAAAAAGGTAAAATGTAAAAAAAAAAAAAAAAATAGGACGTACACTTTTGGGTTGCCGATCCTCCATAATGTAGAAGCAGAGACTCAGCACAAAACCCAGAGTCCAGATTTAGAATATGGTCCGTTTCTAAATTCTAAATAAATATTATACTGTGAAATGTACCGACAATGTTCTACTACACGGGCGAGTACAGTGTGGCCAACAGAGCGAGGAAAGGGAGCACTCACAAGGATCGTCCCGTGAATTATTCATTAGCCACCAATACAAGAAGGAAGAAAGAGGTTCATGTTCCGTGGACCGTACTGTACTTTGAATACAAGTGGGGTCGGGCGGGGGGAGGGGGGCTATGTGATTTTATATATATAAATATTTGCAGGGAGAAATAATCACAATAAAATATATTTATTTTTACTACTAGTCAAGTACTTACAACAACTTTCAATACTTTGCATTTTGAATTGTTGGGTAATATATCCAAAATTAAACACGGTTATTAGATTGAATTCTACTTTTATTTACATATATACGATAATATGTGATGCGTTTCGTCTTATTAAGACGTTTTCAAACACACACGTTGAGTGTTTGTTAATGTCTTAATAAGACGAAACGCGTCACATATTATCATATATATGTAAATAAAAGTAGTATTCAATCCAATAATCGTGTTTAATATATCCAAAATCAAAAACGGTTATTAGATTGAATTCTAGTTTTATTTATATGCATATATGATAATCAATGACGCGTTTCGTCTTACTAAGACGTTTTCAAACACCCACATTGAGTGTTTGAAAATGTCTTCATAAGACGAAACGCGTCATATATTATCATATATATATGTAAATAAAAGTAGTATTTAATCCAATAATCGTGTTTAGTTTTGAATATATTAACCAACAATTCAAAATGGAATTCTACCAACTGTCTACATTTGCAATAAATACTGTGCATTTTGGTTAAAAAATTCTACGAAATGATTCTTGGTTGACATTATTCGTTAGCTAATTCATTATTTTGAAAAATCTTTTCATCAATCATATTGGAATTGAAAGAAACTTTTCATCTCACAAATAGATGTCTCTACTGAAATTCTAGTAATTCAAGCACTATGTTTCCAAATGCAACCATATATAACGAAATTCTAGGAATTTAAGTACTGTGGTTGTCCATCATGGGTAGAATTAGTGAATATTACACGTGTTTCAGGTAATCACTTCAACCAGCCTATGACGGTCGTAAGCCCTGTAAATGCCCAGAATTCCATATTCTTCTTCATCTGTGTTAATATATCAAAAAATGCAATAAAAAATAACTCATAATTGGAGATAATCGTATTTGGACAAACATAAAATGATGTAAATGATATTTATTCTTAATTTACATTTAAAAAATAATTAATTATTTTCAGGGTCAATTTGTGGTAAAACCTATCCATATTTAATGAAAGTTTACTAAGTAAATACTACTGGTATTTAGTGAGTAAAACTTAAACAATAAAATAAAAACAAAAAGTCGCGTAGTACGTATAAGGAAACATCGCATTTTTAGCATCGAGTAGGAAATAAAACATTTCGGATGCGAAACACGTGTACGAGTTAAAACACGTTTGGTTAAAAATATACAAATCCGAAACATAAAACACCCCGATTTCAAGTTCATGTTTGTATATTTATACTGTACATATCCCGTGTGTTGCGAACACCTGGACTTTAGTAAAGGGTAGGCAATCGGAACAGACTTTCGTATTGAGATGTGATCAGAGACTTCTTGAACGACGTTTGCGCTTAAGTTATTTACAAGTATGGACTTCAGCTGTTGTCAACTAATTAAAAAAATATTGGAAAAAACAAAAGAATTTTTTAAAAGTAGTAAGTGTTGAAAAATACCGTTTATTAGAAAAAAATCGTAAAGGCAATTGTGGGTCAATCAATATCAACTAAATGACTTACTAACCATCACGCGGCTTCCTCCCAAGAATAGGTAGTTATAATAGAACGCCACACCGACCTGTGTTTGCAAATGAATCTCCTCATACATACCCGCCAATTATTCTTACTCCTGACCTGACCACTTTCAATTATTTGAATTACCCGATCATGCCAAGTTTTTCTCGGTATTCTTCTACCTCTACTACCACCTTTATTCACCATAAGTCCTGTAAATACACAGACTTCCAAATTATTATTTATCTATGTTGAGATGTCAGAGTGGAGAAACCCAGATTTGTGAACAACAATTTGGACACACTCAAAATGTTGTGAATTGTTGTTTCGTTTGATTTTTTTAGCTAAATAAAATTAAGATACAATAGGCAATAATAAATGTTATTGTGATATCCTGAACATACATGTTTAAAATATGAATATTATATGTTTAAAAAAAAGTGGATTATTAATGTTTTATTATTTACAAAAATACTTTTACACTATTATATTTATGTGAGTCTATTAGAAATAGGTGTCAAATTGTGGTAGAGTGGGTTTGAACCCAGAACCTCTGACTTAAGAGTCCGCTACACTAACCACGGGATCACAACCCGACATATCGCTCACTCCTTTCAAAAACGTCATAAATAAAAAAAACTTGATTTTTCAGGAGAACGTTTTTAAAGTTGAAAAATATAATACAATGTCTTAAAAATAAATATGAAGCCACTTAATGAACTTTTTACTATGCAACAGATCTTTTTAGGTAAAACCTGAAGGTTTTTTCTCCATTTGAAAAATATTTATTATATTTTTAAAAAATAATTTAACAATATCATTTCATAAAAATGCAAAAACAACATTTTCTGCCCTATAGCGGGTAAATATTAAGTTTAAAATATGCCTCTATTGCTGGGATATTATACATTTTCTGGGCATTCCGAAAACATGCCCAACTCAAAATTCACGATTTTTTATTTATGACGTTCTTGAAAGGAGTGAGCGATATGTACAAAGAAACCTATTCACCGTTTTATTATTCTTATTTACGTATATTTTTTTCACACGATATCGCGTGAATCGTTTCCACCGTGTAAATTGGAAGTTTAGTGTATACAAAAGGGAAAAATGTGAAGATTTAAACACTGTGGGTTTGTTTATTGTTCTCTGAAGGGAACACGTAGAAGAACAGTGTGTATCATGCAACACAAGTCTCTGTTTAGATTAATGCAGACATTGAAACAACAATTTATTCATGACGCCAGTATTAACCATTAAACATATGTAAAAAATGTATTCAAAATGGAAGAAATTCATCGTTTCTAGAATTATCCTGCGAATAGAGTGTGCTGAAAGTTGAAGAAAATAAAGCAATCCATTCCATATTATTTATAGATTTGACGTTTAATTTTACAGTTGTGGAACTACATTTTAATTTATATTTTAAATGTTAAATCATACAATGATTTTTTGAGTCTACTATGATGTATTTTATTGTTAAAAAAAAGTAAAATAAATAAAATTAAAAATAATAGTTACTTCATAGACAGACTTAATAATATTTTATTTATTGTTTCGGCATTAACTTTGTGGTAAGACACGTTACAATGATTAAAGAAAACACTTGTTTTTTACCACTTGAGTTTTATTATAGACTACATGTTTCAGAAGTTAAACTTCCATCATACATGTTTTAGAAGTTAAACTTAGTTATTATACAGACCTGAATGATGGAAGTTTAACTTCTGAAACATGTAGTCTATAATAAAACTCAAGTGGTAAAAAACAAGTGTTTTCTTTAATCATTGACTTAATTATAAATAGAGTCTTTTGTACTTTTACGCAATTAAAAAAAAAGGTAGTACAGTAATTTAATCACTTAGAATATCCAACGGGACTGTTTGATGTTATTTTATCTCTCTTTTTTTTAAACTTCGTAACATAGATGAAGAAGAAGATAGTAATCTGGTTATTTACAAGGTTTATGACCTATAATAGACTGGTTAAGTGATCACTATACACACGTGCATATTCACCATTCTACAAATGATTGACAACTATACTACAAAAAATTTCGGAACTCATACATATAAACTTTGTAAAATTAAAAAACTTTGTTTTGATCACTTTGTTATTATAAGTACACTTTAACCTACCGGTTTCGACAAGAACCTTGTCATCATCAGGGTTTATTAAATTATAAAACATTAAAAACATTAAAATACTCTTAATTAATTACATTCCCTTATTATTCATTAATAATTTATTTATTATATTTTGAGTATTTTAATGTTTTTAATGTTAAAGGATACTAATAATAAAAAAGTGGTTAAAACAAAGTTGTTTAATTTTATAAAGTTTATAAAATGTGCCATAAAGTATCATGAAAATAAAATAATAAAACCCCTATCCGCACCCCAATGGTGCATAGGGCACTACTTCATATAAACGCAGTGTTATCTCGATCGTTTTACACATGAAGGAAAGGTGATCAGCCCTCCGCTTCAGGTACCAGTCCAGGGTAATATTGAATAAATATGACAGTGAAAACATCACCTATATTTATTTTACCCCCCTTGGGGATCGAACCCGGGACCTCCAGAACGGTAGCCGAGCGTGCTGACCATTACACTACGGAGGCGGACCAAAACATTCAAGAAATCATGCGTATAAGCTCAAAACAGCCGTCTATGTTGAATTGAGAAAGCTTTTATTTAGCAGAGGCCCTTTTATTTGGATGTATGCAAGATCCGAACGCCAAATTATTTTTGCATATTGAGAAATAACTAAAAACATAAATTACTATTTATTATGTAGCTTTTTATTTACCTGTTATTTTTATTCACAACATATTTATGTATCCAAATACTTATTTACAAATCCGTATTTTATTCACATTTGGGAGTTATTTTTACTTTTTTTGTCATCTCAACATAGATGAAGAAGAATATGGAAGCCTGTTTATCTGATTTCATTGAAAAGGGTAAAATAAATCTTTATTCAATCGTAAAACAGCTGTTTTCTAGAAAATAAAATCAAATATAATAGTAATAAGATAATTTTAGTGTGACGTAAACAGTGAAATTCAGCAAATTTTATACGAAGCCAATCAAAAGCGTCGTTATCGTTTCTTTTCACGTGTACTTGAGGCAGTAAAAATCTTTTATAACACTTTTATCATTTTATGGTTTGGAATATTTCTATCACCTATAAAACGGATGCCAGAATTTTTTGTACCACAGATTGAGGCAGTTATTAAGAGGAAAATTCAAATATTCATTTGGGACAATGAAACAAATGGCCGGAGATATTAGCGCGGTGGAAAGTGCCATTGAAGGCAAGAAAACTTTGGAGGTTAAATTAAAAAGAAAATGTGACAACCAACCCCTTTTCGCTTAGCTGGGCTAGGCTTTTTAAAACGGTCGTTAACGTGCAATAATGTTCCAGCGGCGGGAATAACGGCCCGTTACGGCGGGACCGGGGGGAGGGGAGGGGCGAGGGAAGGTGGGGGAGCCTCCAGATTGATAGAACCTTCAAATTGTCCCGCGAAATCTGCGTTTTATGCCCTGAAATTCCCGAACGCGAAACAGGAACAAACTCCTTTACCGCAGGCCCAAATTGATTTCACTTATTCTCTGCAATGAACATTACTTTATAATATACCTTACTAATTTCATCCGTATAGCTGAAATAGTAAATTTTATATGTACCTTCTAATAGAAACTTAACTATTAGTAATAACAATATTCTAAAACAAAACTGGGTTTCTCCACATTTGAGTTATTTTACATTTTTGACATCTCAACATGGATGAAGAAAAATATGGAAGTCTAGGTATTTACATAGTTTACGATCTATCATAGGCTGGTTAAGTGATAACTTTACACACGTGTAACATTCACCATTATTTTATTACCACACTATTCAAATTTCGCACAGTCATACAGATATGATCAATCTCTACTAAGACATGACATATGAGATATATCTGTATCTCACTTTAAAAAGTAAGTCATAATTATCCCAAGATAAGTCTTTGTATGTTATATTTTCGAATGTCATAAGTATCTGTATAAGACGTATGTATATCTATGTATATCATAAGTATCCGCATTAGACGTAATACATAGACAGACTTTGTCTATGTATGTCATAATTATCCCAAGATAAGTCTTTGTTTGTTATATTTTCGAATGTCATAAGTATCCGTATAAGACGTATGTTTGTCTATGTATATCATAAGTATCCGCATTAGACGTAATACATAGACAGACTTTGTCTATGTATGTCATAATTATCCCAAGATAAGTCTTTGTTTGTTATATTTTCGAATGTCATAAGTATCCGTATAAGACGTATGTTTGTCTATGTATATCATAAGTATCCGCATTAGACGTAATACATAGACAGACTATGTCTATGTATGTCATAATTATCCCAAGATAAGTCTTCGTATGTTATATTTTCGAATGTCATAAGTATCTGTATAAGACGTATGTATATCTATGTATATCATAAGTATCCGCATTAGACGTAATACATAGACAGACTATGTCTATGTATGTCATAATTATCCCAAAATAAGTCTGTGTATGTCATATTTTCGTATGTCATAATTATCCAAAGATACGTGTCTGCATGTCAAATCTTAGTATGTCATAATTATTCCAAGATATGTCCCTGTACTCCTATGTAGAGATTTAGTATGTCATAATTATCCTAAGATATGTCTCTATATGTCATGTCTGTACGTCATTATTATCCTTAGATATCTTTATGTATGTCATGTCGTAGTATGTCAAAATTATCTCAAGATATGTATTTATATGTCAAGTCTTAGTATATCATAATTAGCTGAGGAAATGACTTTTTCAAAATTGACAAGTGGAAAAGTTATAAAGTAAACACGTAGATTTTGTATGACCGATATTACGATCATGAAAGACGTGTTAACGGTTGAGATAGTTATGGGTATATTAACTATTGCCTTACAATTGAGAAATGAAATTTTACATTATAAATAAAGTCCCCTAAAAATGGCGATTGGAAATTATTTGTGCTATAGACGCAAATGACATAAAACAATTGTAAAAGCAGGTTTTAAATGGATGAAGTTAGAATACAGGGGTTGGAGAATATTTTGAATTACTGGCCTATTTATTTTGTATGGAATTTTTACATGATTTACAAAAACGCATATTAATAAGTCTGTTTATTAATGTTAGAAATCTGAAAATATAAAACTAAGTCAAAAATTAAATGTATTAACATGCGTATTTAAACAGATGGTTGATGAATAGAACGAATCCTTTTCTTAAACATTTTCACATTGTTTTTTGACATCTCAATAAAGATGAAGAATCATATGGAAGTCTGGGCATTTACAGGGCTCACGACCATCTTAGACTTCAAACCAAGCCTATGACGGCCGTAAACCCTGTAAATGTCCAGACTTCCATATTCTTCTTCATTTGTGTTGAGATGTAAAAAATAACAACCAATTGGAGATAATCCAGATCTATGAACAAGTATTTGGATACATTGAAAGTGATGTTAGTTAGACATTTTCATTAAAAAAAACTGCCCACAGTCATTTGAAATGACAAAAATATGTAACGGTTTAGCTTCTCGTCAGTCACCTTGAAAAAATATTTAATTAAAAGGGTCTCTAACATTTCGTCACCGCAATTTGGACGAAATTATGTCCATGGCACCTTGTGCCGAGGGTGCCGTATTATCATTTCTTTTGTCGCTACAAATCTGAGAAAAGATTTCGAATTTAAAATGTAAATTTTTCGTGTTACGGGGTGCGGCGGGAAAAATGACTTCACCAATAGCGCGGGAATATTATGTAAAGTGCAGCAATTACTCGCGAGAAGTCGCTAAGAGTACCGTCTAGTAATGGCGCTTTTTTACTCCGGAGTAAGGTATGACGCACCAAAACGTTATTTAATGTCACGACGTTAAAATTAACATAAATAATAACGTCATTTATATTTCTCCCTCGCTAGCGCCTGCCATTTTTTCCCTCCCCATGTTGTGTGGTGGCACACTTAGTGGAAATTGCGTGCACTTAAATTCAGCTTTCCTGCTTTTTATACGAAGCTTTCGCTGTTCTACCGGGATTTCATGTTCCCCTGTCTTTATTTATTGATTAGTATTGAATTTTTTAACACTACGCCAAATCGGTTTTCCCACAAGAAACGCCATTAGAAAATGGCCAGCACTAGCATTTTTAGCAGTAGCTACTAGAAATATTTTCCTGGTTAGAACAATTTATGAAAATGAAATTCGTTAAATTCTTATTTTTAAAATCAAATTTCAAGGACGCGTCACGTTTATTAGGAATAATTCGTTACATGAGAGAGAAGAAAGTTATCCATTCTGATGCCATAGAAGTAGTGCAAAAGAGAGCAACGTATACAAAACATAAAATAAGATTATGTCGTAGATGTACACATCAGCGGCTATATACGAACAGCAAAGGTACCACGCGTTTGTAAGTAATATTTATAATTGTGCTTTGTGATTATTAACGTTTTCACGTTTGTACGACTGTTCCATAATTTAATAATATGATGCTTACATTAAATTAAAATGTAGACTGATACTTAGACATATATTTCAAAATTTAATTTAATCATAAAATACGTCGATGAAAAAATTAGAACTGAAATTTTATTTTCAATTTTACGGATAAAAATAGTAAATAACTTTAATTTATTTTTAAGAAAAAAAATGGTACAGCTTTAAAGTAATCTGTGTTTGACATTTTGTTGACCTTTGTCGGAAAATTCACGTTAATTGCTTTGAAGGAAAAAAATATTTTTCGCCTCTACAAATATTGTACCTTGAAGGCAAGTCGCGTCCTTGTTAGCCCATAGTAATAATACCAAGTAAGTTATGAAGAAGAACACCCAAATCCGTCATGTCTGAAACACGTAAGTACTACTTCTTACTCTAGCTTGAAGGAAATATTTAGGGTTGCAATTCTTTATTTTTTATTTGAGTGAAAAAAATTTCGGACTTTCTAATTTTTATGTTTATTTGTGTTACAAGAAAAAACTCTGACTATTAAATATTCAACGCATACTTTCTTGATTGGTTAGGAAGTCAATTTGTGGTAATATATTTCCATTTTTAATTTAAGTTTTAGTAGGTAAATATATTTTGTATATTGCGATTCATTCGTTTTATTTCTCTCTTTCAAAATTTGATTTTTGTATAAATGTCAGGCCGTAACAATTTCATTTTAATGACCTGATGACGGAATGATTATTCCGAAACCGGTAGTCACGAATACGTGTATTTTTAAAAGTGGTATTACACAAAGTGAACGATGAATGATAAGGAAAGTGTTTTACTAGATAAATATAACTTTCTCTTAAAATCTATTGTGTGTGTGTTTTTTTTAAACACCGTGACGTTTCAAACATGGGGTTTAAAGAATCCATCGAAACACGGGTCAAAATAGATTTTAATAAAAAGTAGTATTTTCCAAGCTTAATTGAAGTTAAAAGTGTTTTTTTTTTCGTAATGTTTTACTTTACTTTGATAACCTAATTCAAATTGAAAAATAGGAATAGAAAATTTAAATGAACATAATAAAAAAAATGAGTTATTAAAGTCTGAAATTTTGTCATGAAAGTCATATTCATATGAATTAAAAGATGGACTATAGCTATTATTTTCAAGTTAAATGTTTTTTTTTTACTATTTCTGATATTTTTTTTATTACTATTCGTTAATTCATCTTTCGATGATCAATTCATGCAACAAAAAAAAGGTATTATAATTTATTATTACAATTTCATAAATTAAATAATTTAAAAAAATTTTATTTGGACGATTGCAATTACCATGACTGAGGTTTCCGAGCCTATCGAAGTCAGGACGTTAGTTTTTGATAAACCATGTTCTTATTTTACATTTTCTATGAAAATCAATACTTTGTACTTTTCACCATCTAGCAGTTGACCTTACGTCATTTTACCATCAGTAATTTAAACCTTTTTCTGTCCTTTAATTATTCTGTAATTCAACCCTTCGTTATGCCATTACATATAAGATAAATAGGAATAAATACAAATTAATACCATATTTTTGATAAATACATAATGAGGTTTCTTGTTTTATCGCGAGTCTCTAGAAATTTCACAAAAAGGGAATATCATTAAAAATATATGGTTAAAAATAAAAAACGTATATTTAAAAAAAAAAGTAATATTAAATTTGAAAAAATAGTCATTTTTCACAACCCTGTCCGCAGAAATATAGACACACAGCGGTCTCGTGTTTTGTCATCGCGTAAATGCCATAAATATTATTTTATACAGGGTGTTAAGTTAGCAAACTTGTTACCCGCATACCTAGGCCGAGTACCTATGTAGATATTGTGTATAATATACGTGTAGATAGATCACGCCACCCAGTACGTACGTAGGTGGGTAGGTGGGTAGGCAGAGACTGGGGTGTGGGCACACAGATACGGGATGGAGATATTATATTTTATTGCTATCCGCGAAACTCAGTCCCACGGCAATTTAACAAACTTTTAACATGGAAACTTTAGCTCATTAAAGGTGACTATAAATTGTTACTTTATTACAACGCGTAATAAGGGTGCAATTTAAGTACAGTGATAATAAAATTATGTGATCGTTTGACGCTTAAGAACGTATAAGAAAAAGTTTTCGCTCCAATAATCCTGTAATTGAGAATGTGCATGTACCCGTACACACACACTTATCAATTTTTATGCATATCTAATTTGCAGTATTTAATTTAACATGATCTTTTTCTTACCTTTATAAGATTTTTTTAATACTGAATACTAATATTGAGCTTAAATAAATAAATAAATACATCAGTTCGATTTTAAAGAACTGTTAAAAATTTGACTTTTTATTTTACTTTATTATTTAATTTTATAAAAAAATATTCCTTAGAAGATTTTTGTATTTGTTTTTAATTTTTGGATGTTTAGTAATTTATTGAAACATGAATGAGTTAAATGTTAACTTAGATTATTTAGATAAACCCGCCATTACCTCGATGATTTTATATTATAATATAAATATTGATTTGGTGTCATTAACTTTATGGAATAACATAATGATTTAAAATAAAAAATAAAAAACACTAAACAGTACAGAAAACAAATAAAAGGTGGCCTTATACAAGTATTTTATTATTATGGGTATCTTATCCACAACAGATAAAATAATACGTATTATCGGCTCGTTTATTAATTCAGACGATAAGTGCAGTCGCTCTTTTGACGGTTGGCGGTGAATCCCTAATATATGCGGTTGATCCGCGGGGCGATTCACCCAAAAAAAATCACCTACTTTATATTTCTTAAACTTTTAAACTAAACTTTTATATTTCCAAAAAAGTAATGTATTAAAAGTTATTAATTTTTGTTCAGCTGCCAATAAGTATTAAATTAATTTTTTGATTTTATATTTTATATTTTAAGAAAATATAATTATGCTTTTAAACGACTAATAAAGAGCAATGAACATTATTAAGAGAAAACGTTTCTATTTTTATATTTTTCACAGATAATAAGTTTTGTTGTAAGTTTCTTAATTGATGTTAAAATAATAGATGCAAAATTTGAAAAAAAGCTTTTTACTTACTAACAGAATTTTGTCAAAGAATATACGTATAAATAATATTGACTTGGCTTATGTAAGTATGTACATATGATTAATAAATCATAGTTCATATTCTTATAAAAATTCTCGTAAAAACACCTACAAAATCTATGGTATATTTATTTATTTATTTTATTTTATTTATTCGGGAATTGTACAGCTTACATATAAAAAATGAAATAAAACAAAAGTTACATTAACAATAATAAACATTAAATTACATTAACAAAAAATAGTTACGTTAAAAAAAAGCCAATTAAACAATTCCACATTTATGTTTTAAAACTATTAAAAACATTCAGAGATTAAACAAAAAACAAAAAAAGGGTATTATATAAAATAATAGATTTAGCAGGAAGGAGAAGGAAAGGAGAGGAATTAATAAGGGTGGTTAAAGGATTTTTTTTTCTAGGTAAGAAGTTTAAAAATATATTTATAAATATACATACATACATATACATACGCATACATACACACATATATATATATACATATACATACATATACATTTTCATTATATATACAGAAAAAAATTGTCATGCACCCTTCACCCCCCACCCATAACATAACTAGGTTATTGGTGGATAGTAGACAGAGTATGACAACTTTCTACTAACCTCTTTTTTTATTATAGCTATACTTTTCCCGAAAAATTTGCAAGGTAGACAAGTTCATAAATAACCGCTTAAAAAATTACTAAAAATATGCGAATAACACTTAGGTATACAAAATTTAAATATTTTGATAAAATGGGTAAAATATTAACAAAACTAAATATTAACTAACCATAACGCCGCTTCCATTTTTTGTCTATAAATCATGTTCAATTAGAGGACTGTAAGTAAAACGAGAATTGTATTTTTATCAAATACCGAGTAATATCACAAACGTGTTTAAGAAAACCGTGCAAAATCAGAACTGAATATTCACGTATTATTTTATTTTAACGTATAAAAAGTAGTCGCTTTAAAAGTAATAATACACTACAGCCACCGTAATAATTTCAGTTATGATAAATATTAAAAAATATCATAAATTTTACTTTGGTGTCTTTTCATATTTGATACGCAACATCGAAAAAGGATAATGATAAAATTTATCAGTAGATTACAAAAAAAAAAGTTTTTAGGCGATGAAGTTTAAAATATATAACAGTTTGAAAATTCATAACGTTGCTTCGGGGCACCCTGTCACAAGAAGAGACAATAAATATAAGGTGGATGAACTTCTCGGGGTTTATCCGTGGATCCCAGCTGAGAGTAAGGGTCGGGACATGCAAAACATAAATTATTACTGTTTAAATAAAGGAAAAAATAGACATCCTGTATAAAAGATTTTTAAAGATATCCTAAAATATCTTATATAATAATATAATAAATAAGAAAATATTACATATTTTTTCTGAGGAAAACCTCCCTAACCACTCCTCTACTTCCGTAGTGTAGTGGTTAGGGCATTTGGCTACCGCGATGTCCCAGGTTTGATTCCCGGGAGGAATCAGCTAACTGACTAGATAAAAATAACGCCGCTTCCCGGCAAGAGTAAGCAGAGAGAACAGCCACACCAATTTGCCTTAGCAAACAATCTTCGCCTCCTCCACATTAATGTATCTAATGATGGTGTAGTGATTGTCCTGACAAAGAGACGGGTGCGTCTCAAAACCGGTAGACTTAAATTTCGGTGAGTCGTATATAAAAATATTTTAAAGAAAGTAAAAAAATGATGTTATGTATTTAATTTAATTATCCTTATTAATTTTTCTGATGAAGTTAAAAACTAGTAGGCCAAAAGTATGATCCATATCAAAGGGTATCCAAATTGTTAAGTAAAGATTTTTCGTATATTTGGCTTTGGGATCTTAACTAAGAAGAATGCAAACGATGTAAAAAATAAATATTTTACCAAATATCAAAGCAATAGGCTTATGCATTCTTCCTACCGCGAGAGTTTGTTAGAATTTAATACACCGTTATAATTTATGCGAACCGGGGGTTGATTTAGAGAGAAAGAGGGAGTTTTAAGGGGTGTCGATTGCCCTTTTACTTTTAGATCGTCCCTCATGAGGAGGGTAATAACGCAAAAATAAAAACATAAAAATTCTTGCAGTCATCGCGGGAGAAGAAATAATGGCTGCAAGAGGAAAGGGGAACAGGTTAAGACTAGTCTTGGTCTGGAAACGTATGTACTTACGTATATATATATATAAATAAATATGTATATATTTAGTATGCTGAGACTACTAACACTCTAGTTGAAATCTTACGTTGTATGCAATTGATGACAGATTTTAATATTATATATATATATATATATATATATATATATATATATATATATATATATATAAAAATATATATATGTATATATATATATATATATATATATATATATATATATATATATATATATATATATATATATATATATATATATATAAATATATATATATATATATATATATATATATATATATATATATATATATATATATATATATATATATATATATATATATATATATATATATATATATATATATATATATATATATATATATATATATATATATATATATATATATATACATATATATATATATATATATATATATATATATATATATATATATATATATATATATATATATATATATATATATATATATATATATATATATATATATATGTCATCAATTGCATACAACGTAAGATTTCAACTCGAGTGTTAGTAGTCTCAGCATACTAAAGAGACATGTTACGATGTGAACATGAAGAATGAACAAAGTGCGAGTATAGCTATGTACCATATATAGTTCTCCGATGAAAAATCGGTCAAGCAACAAAAATAGTCCGAGAACAAGTTAAGGGTTGGGCCGCCGATGTAATGCAAAGTAAATACAAGTTACCAATCGGAATGGCTCTGGCCATACTAATTCAGGATGTGGCTTCGCTTAATATGGAATAGAAAAGGCATAATTCAAAGTATTAGGCCCCAAATTCGAACAGCTCGGCTAAGCCGCAAAATAAATAACCGTACAGTAGTTAATATATGCAGAGAACCAAAGTGGTTTTGGGCACTTTATGTTTTCTTGCTGATGAAGTAATCCCGGGAGTAAATGGCCTTGTTATTATTCATTGGATCCCGGAAAAATGCTAAGGCCTACGCGAAATTAAGTTCGCAACACTTTGATTTCGTAATCTGCTCCGAACTAAAAGCACATAAATCTGAAACTTGGGCGAAATCACAAATGGCTTAGGGGATTTTACAAGATTTAAGAATATCTCAAAGAAATTGGGACTACTTACTTACATTATGGAAAACCTTCAATTTGTCGAACGTTTTTCACGACCAATAATGTTGTGAAAAAATCAAATATCTCGTATCTGCACTTGTCACTTTATTTGCGGGTAGTTACGTTTCAATTACAAGCCCTGAATTGCTACAAATATCGATTATTTTACAAACATATTTAAATTACAGAACCATATATTCGTTCCCCATCTTTATATGTATTTATTTATACTATTATAGTTAGTTACCCAGAGACTTTTCAGCAAAACGCTCGAATATAAAACCCTAATTTATTTACCATATGACACCTAGTCAACGTTTGGATAGAGTATAAATCACAAATGTGAATATCACTTCATTCAGTTCTGTGTCCCATTTTTTTATCATTATATTGCCATATTTTTTTTTAAATGACGATTTCATTCAGTGTTTTGAATTCGTTAATATTTTTATAATATGAAATAATGATTTCCAATGGATTTTATCGGCAACGTGTATTTTATTTGTTATATTGGTTTACATTTTAAGCGTTTCAATCAAATAATTGTATGGTTTAATAAATTTAGTATCAATAAAGAAATAAACCACATTCAACAAGTTTTACGAGTACACATCGACGAAATATCATATGTTTATTCATAAATAAATATATTTAGCATTTTTTTATCGAATGTGATGCAATAGCTTTTTTAATAGAGTTTAATAGACAACTTAGATATTTAAGACCTCATTCCCCACTACGTCTGTAATTTCTCCATAATCGAATAGAAACAAATGAACAAGGTATGGGATTAGTGAAAGTCACTTGACTTATATCTTCCCCCACGTAGAGCATTCCTCGAATTGATTCTAAAGGCCAACTCCCCGAAGTGTAAGAAGATTTCCTCCTTAGGTATCCAAACACACGCCGGAGCACACGCCAGCGAGCGCGGGTAGCCATGGACAAACATAATGGATGGAGTGTTTATGTAAGCTATAATCGGAAAAGGTCCGCTTTGATGGGGGCTAAACTCGGGCGAAATTCCGATATTTGCAGAATCTGCAAGTCGAACCGATCTGCGGTAGATACCATAAGACGTGGGCCAATATTAGGTTTGGAGATTTCCCAGTAATAGTTAATATTATCGATATAAGTGGACCGGGGGACCGGTTATCAATTAGGATTATTGGACTTCGGTTTACCTTTTAGTGGCTAGAACTCTGTGTGCCCAGCTTTCTAGATGGTCGATAAATTTCCGAGATGATACGGGATTTGGGCTATAGCTATATATTTGCGGTCGGCAGCTGATAAATGCCTACTGAAAGGATTGCTCATTATGTAGTTTGGAGCAGTACGGTCCGGTAAGATTTATGGACGGAGATGGATGATTTATATAGGCTCTGATGGAGTTTGCTCGACGAAAATGTTTGTTTGTATAATAATCTTTTTTGACACAAATATATCGGTTCAATTTGTCTGGAAGAGCGCAGAGTTCCCGATTAATAAACTCAAATCGTTGACTGATATGACGGATGGTATATATTTCACAGACATTTTATTTGGTAAAACCATTTAGACCTTTGTGTTCAGATGTTTATTTTATCAACAACAAAAAATATCATTTAAAAAAATATATTTTCGTTCAAGTTATTTGGTTGCAATAAATTAATATCTTTTATTTATTAACAAACAGTCCAACTAATAAAAGACATTGAAAGAAATCTTTTCTTGAACACCCTTACATTAATAAAATATACATAAAATTAATACGATTTATTTTGACATAAAAAATTAAAACAAATGTACAAATTAAATTATAAAAATTACTAAGTAAATATGTACGTACAAATACGATTTATTTACTGAACATTATATTTCAATTGATGACTTCTATTTCATAATTAAAATCAATATTTACAATCGATGAATTCAATACAATACATTTGTTATTTTTCTCCAGTGGCCTCTCAAATTAAGGCTAGTAACCACATTTGGAATATTTTAAGCAATCCCTCAAAACGCAATAAAGACCCTCAATATATTGAATCCCTGTCACCTCCTTTTGATGCGGATTCAGAATGACTTTTTGTAGATATGTTTCACCTGCCATTCTTTTTTCCACCATCAAATCCTAGAGAAATTGGTAACGGTTATATCTCATGATGTGTTTTAGGTGTTTTATTGTATTTGCATGAACTAAGGCATCCTGATTCTTATTAGTCCCTCTCCATTTGTTCACGATAACTAATAATATATTTTATACACAGACACATTTCAGACAATTGTTTTTTATTGCTTGAGTACTATATTCAAACCCGTAAATGGAAGCATCTGTAGCTTCCGATACTGCCGAAACATTAATAACATTCTCAAAGGTAATTATAGGCCAAAGGTCTGCTTCAAGGAATTGACAACTTAATGTCTTAATGTATGTAGGTGTATATGTACACACACACACACACACACACATATATATATACATATATATACATAAATATATATATATATATATATATATATATATATATATATATATATATATATATATATATATATATATATATATATATATATATATATATATATATATATATATATATATATATTATATATATATAAAATATATATATATATATATATATATATATATATATATATATATATATATATATATATATATATATATATATATATATATATATATATATATATATATATATATATATATATATATATATATATATAAATATATAATATATATATATATATATATATATATATATATATATATATATATATACATATATATATATATATATATATATATATATATATATATATATATATATATATATATGTGTATATATATATATATATTTATATATATGTATTATATATATATATATATATATATATATATATATATATATATATATATATATATATATATATTTATATATGTATATATATATATATATATATATATATATATATATATATATATATATATATATATATATATATATATATATATATATATATATATATATATATATATATATATATATATATATATATATATATATACATATATATATATATATATATATATATATATATATATATATATGTATATATATATATATATATATATATATATATATATATATATATATATATATATATATATATATATATATATATATATATATATATTCGGGGGGTTCGATTGAAGGGAAGTATAGTACGATCAAACAAAAAATCTCTAGCTGAGCGATTAAAGCATTTTAGAATCCAAGAGGTCTATATTTATACAATTTCGCGCAAGCAAAGTGACTTGAGAATTTATTAATTAAACTTTCCCCAAGTAGTTTCCATTTTGTTCGAAATAAGCGTAAATTTCCACGACCCAAAACTGTTAATTTCGGTATTAAAACTATTTTAAGACACGTGCAAGATCCTCCGAGGGTCAAGAATGTCACCTTATTTCAGTGACACAGCCCCGGAGCAGGTTCTGGTCTCCTTGGGCGGGTCGCTTGGGCTGGCCAGAGGCGGCGCGGGGGCGGAGGGCAGGATGGGCGGCGCCTAGAGATAATTACAAGATGTTTACATGACTTTTACAAAGGCCGCATTACTGTTAATCTAGTGTCGCCGCCTATGGAAACGTAATTCATAGTTTAAGGATTCCGCAAAGTGGTGGCGATTAAATTCCGCCTTGGTGGAAAACGAAAAAAAACTTGCTGGAAAATAATATTCTCATTACGTGCGTCTTTACATTGTGCCTTTACATCTCTGTAAAAATATTTTCATTAAATTTTTTTATGATTATCAACTAACACATCTTTGAAAAATATATCAAGTCCTCATTATTTCTTTATGAAGTAAACAACCTTACATTTTTTTATAAATCATTTGTGAAAGTGTGGTTTTAGTAATAAAATATGTGTGAGTGTGATTATGTGAGGGACCAAAAGATCTTACAGTTTCCTGTTTTTTGAAAAAACATGTTTGAAACATTTCTTAGTTCGCTTCGATCTTTCACAAAATCCTGAAACATGAGAGTAGTTATGGAGTGAAATGTGCAGAAAAGTGATGATAAACAATTATTTTTATTCGCATCATTACATTCCCATAATAATAAAAATATTTAATCATTTTGCAGTATGTTTTTCATGTATATTAGGACTTCAATGTATGTATATAGGACTACATTTCACTAAGAAAAAACATAAAAATCTCTCTTTTTGACACAATAAGGTTTTTGTGTGTATGCGTGTGTGGGGGTGTCTTTTTCTTCGTATAAAATAAATGATTAAAGCCACATAGTTCTGAGAAGAAAAAAAAGATACCATCCCAAGATTGTTACAAAAATGAAATATATGCATGTATGTTCAATTTTAATTTAATTAGTAAGCTTATTTAAGAATACTTCTAGCAGGTGCTTATGCATTTTTTCATATTTTTATACATATGTGTATCATATTATGTATCTTAGACCTTTGAGGTAAACTAATACGTACTTCATAGTGGACCTAAAAATTGGGTAACAAATACGTACGTCAAAATATATGTTTAAAAAAAAGTTTTTAATGTATGGGTTTTATTTACGCTTCTACCTCACACTACCTTAAATAGTAAATTTAAACTTTAGAAATTAAACACTGTTGAATATTAACATCGGGGCAATTAATTGCTAATGACAAATAGGTAATTGTACCTTCTGACCTTAATTATCAAGCCAACAGTCGCTGTGCAAATTTAATAGTCCAGCCTTCAAATTACTACCTAGAATAATGTAAGCAAGTGCCCGTTTACAGTAACTATTAAAAGTAAAGTTAGAGACATGGTCCAGCAAGGGTAGGGCCGGGGGTGGGGGATGGAAACTCTAGAGGGGGGGAGGGTTTAAGAAAGGGTGTACAACATTCAAGAAAGGGTTAACGTTTGGGGTAAACAGTGTATCCAGTATTTCAAGTACATGTTCTAATCGTTAAGTTTTATGATAAACAAATATTTAGAAGTTCTTAAAATAATGTTCGAATCAATTCCATCTTAGGAACGGAGTGGAGTGGTCAGAAATTTCGCCTAACGCTGTGCCGTATTTGGCATTTTTATCTTATTGCATAATTAAAATACACTATTTTAATTAGACTACTAGTTAGTTAGTCCGCCTCCGTAGTATAATGGTCAGCACGCTTGACTACCATTCTGGAGGTACCGGTTTCGTTTTCCAGGGGGAGTCAAATAAATATAAGTGATTTTTTTACTCTAATATTTATTCAATACTACCCTGGACTAGTACCTGAAGCGGAGGGATGATCACTTTTCCTTCGTTTGTTAACTATTAAGATAACACTTCGTTTATATGCTGCTGTGCCCTTTACACCATTGGTGCATAGGGCACAGCGAAGGTTTGAAGATGAATGAAGATTTTAGTTAGCAGGGGTTGATTTAAAAAAAAAATCAAGGTAGGCAGTGGTAAAACAGTGTTTAAATTATTGTTGGTGCACTAAAGTCAGTTATAGCAAATAAAACTCTATCAGTGTAAGCTTAACTGGCAGTACACAATGGAGTCCTGGTTCTAAACCGAATGTATAAGAGTAAAGCATTGAGTTGGCAAAAGAAGGATAAAAGTAGACTGAGTGCAGTTGAAATGCATTCCCTCAGACGAATGTCTTCCATATCATTCTTCATCTATGTTGACATACCAATATAAATTACTCCTAAGTGCAAAACTCAGATTTGAACACCTTCATTCTCATGGAAGTTCTCGGCACAATATGTGGTTGAGTTTAGTATTTTTTTTTATCCTTCATGAAGTGTTTGTGAGGTAATTATAAGTATACGATAAAAAATATGCACGCAGGTATTATATACTCTCAAAGGGCAAAAATCCATTAAAAAATAAGATATAAGATGTACGTATGGATTAATTAAACTGTTTGTTTATAGAGACTATGTTTTAGTTTTCTTGTTTATTTTGACTTTAATTCCATCAGATGGCAGTTGTAAGGTACATTGAGTATTTATTTAAGTTTCAAAGGTAATATGTACGCTCTTTAAAGGGGAATTAGTAATGTCAAAGGGACCGCCGACTTGGGCCGGTTACCCAAATTACAGGCCATCCTTTATGCGGAATGGGCATAATGGAAATATATGAGCTTAACTGCGCGAATTCCAAGAGTTCGTTTAATTTTCATCACGCAAGACGCTCAATGCCGGTACAACCATCCCCGGACTAAGTGAGTGGGTCAAGACACATTGTTTAGTGTTGCTTTCGTATATTACTATTAGTGGCACCGGTTGGCTCGCTGTCTTCTGAATGATACTTATAAAATACCATAATAATGCACTATTTAATTGTCTGATTCACACGTTCATTTATTCGCCTCTTAGTGTGGTGTTTTGCGCGTGTGACAAATATACTAAAGTATGCGTAAATTATTATAAATTACACAAAAATTAACAAAATTTAGAGGTTGATGGGAATTTTTCTAATAAAACCATTGTGTTCCTTTGAAATTGGTTACTTAATTTACGTCGATATCAAATATGATAAAGTGTTATAACTTGGCCTAGTTGAATGAGTAGATATTGCCTTACCTTTAAATATAAATTTTAGGTAAATAAAGTGCCTAAAACTATTTAAAGCTGTTGTATTTCAAAACCCTTACAACCTAAATTCTTAATAAAATTGAAATGTCGATAAAATATACTTCTTTTTTATAAAAATAAATGTTTTCGAAACAAGTTATGTGTAATAAAATAAAAACTCAAAAATTGGTATTATACAAGTATTTTTCTTTAAATTTAATAATCAACATGTCACTCTACAAAGTTAATGCCGAATCAGTAAATAATAAAATATTATTCAGTAAGTTTGGACATTGTTCTCCATGTTCTCAACAAGCCCGAACATTGCATTGGCCCCACCTCTGAGCTGCATTCATCTTAAGATCTAGATTTTCTCTGGAAAGTGCAGATTTCAATGTATTTTCTGGACATTCGTTACGTGGCACAGTATGTAATGCATAAAAGCGTTCTATACTAATTTCATTAGTTGACCATGTGGTAATATTCAACCATTTCTAATTAAATTTTTACTCTGTAAATACTACTTTTTCTTAACGTCTATTGCGACACGTATTTATATGCATTTTACATCATTTTCTAACACCGTGTGGTATCTATACCAAGCAAAACTTAAGTAAAAACGTTCTTTACTACTTTTCATTGCTATCTGAATCTCAAACGTGATCAGAACTACCCTAACTTCAACTTTAAAGACAGAACACCAGTACCGTGACGCTAATGAGTAATGGGAAAGTCTTGTTTTTGAAATTTACTAAATATTTCAAGAAAGCTTTTATACATTAATCTTCTATTTTTCATACTTAATCTGTATCCCAACATAGTAGGTGACTACCGAACAATTTGCAGCAGTTCTAGAATTCGTAATAATCTCATAAAACTCTCTACCTTACCCTTCATACGTCTGTATTTCTCACCACTCCATTGTTCCTAAGTTGCCGTGTGCAAGTTGATACAAGATGGTAAAACTTTAGGGTTCCCAACCGGACCCGCCTTTTCATTAGCGAATCAAAGGAGAAAGCCTACTTTACTCTTACAAACAAAAGTAATCAAGGGACATCGTCAAAAGAGACATTTTAAAGTGGGATTTAAAATAAAGACAACTTTGCGCGGGCGTATCTTTTGATGAGAGTGCAAGAATTATTTGTCTTATTTGCTTTGATGAGAGCCGATCTTACCTACGTCCACCGATTCCAGAACTAACCCTAAGATTCAACACAATAACACTATTCCCCAAAGAACCGACAGGAGTAATGTAACTTCCCACTAAACATTGGTAATAAATTTATTAATTATTCTATATTATACCTGGAGTTTGTGTAATTAGCGTTCGTTGCCTGCTACGCTGTTGTCTGAAATACAAAGATGAATTTCCCTTCTTGTTTGTTGAACAAAATTCGGTACGAAATACAAAGTTCACGCTACGTTTCCATGAGAATTAAGTACTTTCTTGGAAATGTTTGTATTTCAAATCCTGAGAATTGTTAATTACATAACTTTAAATCAAAACTTACGCAGATTAATAAAGTGAGTAAACAGCTCAACAGTTCTTTAAGAAGCTATTATTTTACTTTCTGTAACAAAAAATATACAAATGTTAAAAGCATCTCCACCCTGTTCCACAATTTTTAACGTAGGTAAAGAATAAGTTATTTATTAATTTACAGTTAAAATTTAGATTTTGTACTACTAACTTTTTAATTAAACTTATCGAAAACGGACCATTTACTTGTATATTTAAAATTGTTTTTCTTTGTTTTTAATAACACTCTTTTTTTATATAATATTTGTATTGAAGTAACTATTTTGGGAGTAAAGTTATTACACCATACATTATATTTATTGACGCACATCAACAAAAGCTTGTTTTACTGATGAACGTTTTACTGGTATGCAACTCTGAGCATCCTCGTGCATACATCTTAACATACATACCCTCTGGTTACGTTAATGGTTACTGGTTACGTAAATTTAAATAATGAATGTTATTTAATATATGTTCAGCGAATCCGGGAACTTATAAACTTTCATGCGAAGATTGTTCGGCGTTTTTATACGTAAAACAACGCGTAACTTTCATATAAGGATAAAAGAACACATGAGATGCCTTAATAATTAAAAAAATTCGAATTCGCTGAACATATATTAAATAACAATCATTCTTTTAATTTTGAAAATCGCATTGAAAAACTACATTTTAATAAAAAAGTAAGCTCATTGCATAATTTAGAGATTTTGGAAATTAAAAAAGCGATAAAACAAAATTTAATTGCAATAAATAATCGATTAAATTTAAGTAACAGACCTATTTTTAAAAATTTTTCCAATTCCTTTTACTAGAAATAACAGTAATAAAAATTCCACATTCTGACCCCTCTCACTCCAAACCTTAAACCCGCCCACTCACCTAACTATGAATGTTTCAATGTTTTAGAATTATTACATGTTAAACCCTGATGATGAAAAGGTTCTTGTCGAAACCGGTTGGAGAAAAAATGTACCAATAAAAAAGTTGTTAAAAACAAAGTTGTTTTATTTTATGAAGTTAATAATATTTAATTTGATTTTTTGGGAATCGAACCCAGAACCTCTAGTATGGCAACAAAACGTGGAGACTACTACACTATAGAGGTGGATAATATAATACTTACCTATGTAATTTATTTTAACACCTTAAACGCAAGGACGAAGGATCCTTGTTGACTACAAGGAAGGATGAATCAGAGAGACAGGATTAGGAATTAATTCATTTAGGGGCAATCAAGTGGCCGGTGCAGGCAGAATTCAGGATTCAGGATTGGATTCCTGCTAATTGGATTATTCTATCGGTAAGGGAATCAGGAAGCAAGGGTTGAATTCGCTAACTTGAAGACGCGATGTGAACGCTTCTTATTCTACTAAGCGAAGTTGTCATCAGCGATATTGCTTATAGTCATATTATAAAGAATATTAATTTCGCACGTTCACTTGATAACTTTAAAAGGCGAATTTAAATTAATTACAACATTTTGAGTGTGTCCAAATACTTGTTCACAAAATCTGGATAATCTCCAATTATAGGAGTTATTTTCATATTATTTTTTTGACATCTCATCAATAAAAATAATTAAAAAAAACAATAAAATTTCTGCTAAGTAAAAAACTTCTTTACATCTCACCAAGAGATGTCTCTAGTGAAATTCTAGTGATTCAAGAACAAGGTATCTAAATTGGTTCATATATATAGAACTTCCAAGAATTTGAGTAGTGTGGTTGTCAATAATGGGTAGAATTGGTGAATGTTACACGTGTGTAAAGTGATCACTTAAACCAGCCTATGACGGTCGCCAGCCCCGTAAATGCCCAGACTTCCATATTCTTCTTCATCTTTTATGAGATGTAAATAATAATAATAATAATAATATTTAATTAATTAGACTGAATTTCGTAATTGTTTCGTCTGAACTTTATCCTGCTGGATTTTTCTGGTGTGATTTTCGGAGAATCACTTGAAGAGATGTTAGCAGGAGAAAAGAACGAAAACGGCCGAAAAAAGCAATCAATCAGAACCTAATATCTGGTGGTATCAAAAGTCTACGTAATCGGAGTGTCACTAGATGTATGGATGTAAAAGAAGCAAGGATTGTATGTCAGGACAGTGTGGCGTTCCATACTCTCTGCCTTCCCCTACGGGGAAACGGCGTGATGGTAGTAGTAGTAGTTCTTGAGGAGATTCAAGATTTTGAGCAAACAATCAATTACATTTTTTTTTAATTTTTTTTTTTAAAAACACACGTATATTCAAATGACTTGTCTAAATGTCAAAGCATTTGTTAATTATTTCGGGAGATTTAAAAATTTTAACAAACGAAGGACTTAAGAAATTAAACAAAAAGAGTAAAAAAATCCTTTTAATATTTTGAAACGATTTAATTTTATTTGATAATTCCAATTTTTACAAATAGTGAACTAACGCCCACGTTTTTGGATTGATTAGATACTGAACGTTTCTTAAAAGTAATGAACCACCTTTAAAACATAGTGATTTTTTGTATTTTTTTTATTTGACGTTCATTTTGTAGTATTTCATATTTATACTTTAAGCATTTAAAACAAGCACTGACTTGAATCTACTAAAATGTTTGTTTTATATAAATATTTTTTTCAAATCCGTGATAATTATTTCACCTTATTAGGGCATTTTTCAATCTAATGACAGTTAGTTTATATAATATATAATATTTCAGTCAAAACCAGAAATTAGATGCTGACCAATTGAGGTACTAGTAGAAGCATATTTTTTATGGTCTTATAGAGTTGGGAATCTGAAAAATATCCTGAAACTAAATTAGGAAGCTCAAGATTCGTAAAATGAAATAACTTGTTCCTTTATTAACACCGTTTCGCCTGAAGGGAGGTTTGTTATTAAATAAACAATCTCCATACGCAAAAGTTCACCTCACATATTTCCGAGACGATCGCTTATATTACAAGTTTCGTATTATTTTAATAAGTTCAGATCAGGCATTCTCAAGTCACGGGTGATGGCGGCCCGCGGGCATATCTGGGACCTAATTGAGATTGATTAAAAATATTTCGCATAGTTCAACTCGGAGCAGGGTTGGTCAAGCAGGGGGTGCGGAAGACTTGCTCCGTGGGGTGGAAAATTGTACAAGACGGGGGGGTAGGGGAGAAGTAGATTATCAAATACTTGAGAATCTACTTCTCAGTATGTTGTTGATGTAAGGAGCTCGCGGAAAATTACAAATTAAATTCCTATCATTATTGTTTTATATATTTCGATGGGATTGGGATGATCATTTTTAATATTCGAACCCATAGCCATAGTATGTTGTGCGTATATGAATTTAATAAAGTTTTATCTTCATAAAGAGGAACCGTGAAGGCTTTTATTTTTAAATTAATTTCAATTTCCAAATCAAAATGATTTTGTTCCATTACTCGTAAAATGCTTTAATTTATAAATAAATGTTTTTTAAAATCCTATTTAAAAGTAATAGAATTGTGAATTTTCTCACTAACTTTTTTTAGTGTCGTTATATAAATGGAGTTTTGTTGCTAATAGCGTCACTTATTTACATTAAATTAAAATATATTAATGATATATCAACTTCAAATGAATCATCTATCGTTTTTATACGAAAAAAATGGAAGTCTGAGCATTCCAGACCTTACGATCTGGAATTTGGCTGGGATAAGTCATCATTTTATTTTGTCCATCTCCATAGTGTAGTGGTCAGTGCATTTGGATACTATTTTAGGGGCCCCGGACTCGATTCCCATGGGGGTCAAAATAAATAAAAGCAATTTTTTACATTCATATTTATTTAGTCTTGTGAATAAAATAACTAGTGATCATATAAGTTTAACAAAAATTTAAAATCACACTTTCAAGCGTTTACTGCTACTACTACTACTACCATCACGCCGTTTCCCCGCAGGGGTAGGCAGAGAGTATGGAACGCCACACTCTTCTGTCCAGACATACACTCCTCGCCTCTTTCACATCCATACATCTAGTCATACATGCCCTCCGATTACGCAGACTTTTGACACCGCCAGATTTTAGGTTCTGATTGATCTGATCGTACCAAGTCTTTTTCGGTCGTCCTCGTTCTGTTTTCCCTCTCACATTCACCACATATATTTTCTTAGTCATTCTCTCGTTATCCATTCACTCCACATGTCCATACCACCGTAAAGAACTCTTCCTAATCTTTTCAATTATTCCTCGTTCAGCTTTACATTCCTTTCTTATATCTTCAAGAGTCTCCTAGAATAAAATATAATTTGGGAAGAATTTTACATTTATTTCATAAAGGACTCAGCTTAATAAAAAAAAAACACTGAGCTCAACCATAGATGGAGCCGAGAACTAGCATGTTAAAGAATGTGTCAATTGAAGGATAAATATAATCCCCGATGTTTGAGCAGTTTGGTGGTCAAACATGGGTAGAATGGTGAATGTTACACGTGTATAAAAAGTTATTTAAACCAGCCAATGAAAGCTCATAAGCCCTATAAATACTTTTATATGTTGAGGTATCAATATAAATAACTCCTACGTGGACAAAACCAAGATTTGGACACACTCAGAATATTGTGTTTATTGACTGTTTAAAAAAATTTATCTCAAAATTAACAATTAATAGAATGAATGGAGATAGTCCCACAAAAAATATCCGCTTATTCCATTCAGGAGTTTAATTATTGACCTCCCTCAAAAGACATCTAGAGGAAGACTGAAGATATATTTTTTTGAGAAATAAAAAGACTTTGTTTTTTGATCCACTCACATTTTTACTAGCAACCAACTAGTTTCGGCAACAACCTGTTGCCCTCTTCAGGGTTTAATTTATGATTAAACATAATATTGACGATTACGGCCAGTAAAGATGTATAAAAAACAGACAGTGAAATACAGATTGGTGTGTTTTAATATTTAAAGTTGGTTGTTAATAAAAATGTGAGTGGATCAAAAAACAAAGTCTTTTTATTTCTCAAAATAATATTATCAATATGATCCACAAAGTTAATGCTTTCAATATTCAAAACAGAAGACTGAAGAATTCATGGATGCTACAGAAAATAAACATGATTCGAGGGCATTGTCTTGGTGACGATGTCCCAGAATTCAAGAGTTTACAAAAATGACACACACATTATTAGAAATATATACGCATTAATATGATGTCAATGTATAAAGATCACTGCAATTAATGTTCTATTGCGATTACAGGAATAACGATATTAAAAAGATCAAATTACTCTACAAGACACTGATGTTGATACATTGTTCACAAGTGACCAAGATCGACCAGAATCTTAGAATTTATCTCGCTGGTAATTAATCTTGTTGCGAAAGATAGTGGTGTGGAACTATTGTAGGGGCAACATGGCAGCCAGGGGCTATTCCAAACTAACTTCTGTACATACCTTACCAACTTGCTGGGTCTCTGCATGTATGTAGATGTGGAAGCGGGTGAATTCTGCCACTTAAACTACACATTTCTACCTACGCATCTACTAAAGAACTATGTATGTTGTATAGTGTCACCGATCCTTTTGGGTATTTAAACATACGTTATATAAACACATTAATATGATCATAATCATTCATACGTCATTACATCTCAGGGGGATACACAAATAATAACAGGGATCGTTATAATTGGTAATCGGCAAACAGTATCGAAAATATCCCCATGAAAGCGAATATCGTTGTCATACAGGAGAAAGTGACCAAGTGCATTGTTTTACAAAGTCGTGATCATTGACTATTTGATATCTTACTAGCTTAATATTGCCTTGAAAAAATCCCGAAGGATTTTAAACTTGAAAGTATAATATATTGGCTAGTTAAAAATGACTAATTGCATTGATGTTTATTTTTTTGCCAAGCAAAAGTGACTTAAATGGCCCCCCTGAACATTTTACGTTTTGGTAGTTGGTCACTTTCTCCTGTACGACTACGATATGCTTAAACGTTTTATGGATATGATGCGGTTTCATTGTAATATGTTTCGAGTAATGAAAAATTAAAGAAAATTACTATTTAATATAATGAATACATTTCAAGGCGTTAATTCCGTGGTCACAAAACTTATTTTTTCAATGCAAAAACGGCGTTTTAAGAAAAACATCAATTATTTAGAATGTTACCTGGATTCAGAGAAAATTAAGTTGCGATCTCGAATACTGGGCCTTTAGAGGGTGTTGGTACATTTTTATGTGTGGAACAATTTATAAGGGATAAGTTGTAAGTAGGGGATGAGAATCTGAAGATGTGGTAGAACGTATGAAACAAGGTTATTATTTTAAAGGGGAAAGTGTTGTAATGTAGAATGTATAACGCGCAAATAGCGAAGGGTGGGAAAACTATTTCCTCAACACGTCTCGATGACGAAACCGTTCACAATATTCCTCTTTGTAATGATAATACACTCGCATAATTCAATTTACACAACTTACTCCGTTACCGCAGAAGTGAGTTTTGCATTACAAGTTAACAAATATATGGTACATTGATTCAAATTGAAAACGGTATATGTAGCTAACAGGATAAAGTTAGATTGTTTTAGATGTCTAACTTCTTAGAGTTGTTTGGCTACATATAATATTTGGCGTCACGTCATTCTCTCGTGGACAAAATTGCGCACACATTTGGGCCCAGAAATATCAGAGCGTTTTAAAAGTGACGGGAATCCATAAAATTCACAAAACAACCTTAAATTTAATTATATGTTAATTTTTTTGCACAGAATGTGTTCATTAGCGGGCATATTGCTAAGAATAAATACTTTCATTGATTGATCCAGCAGTCACTTTGTGGTGAAATCTATCCGTTTTTAATTAACGTTTTACTTAGTAAATACTAATATTTCTTAAAATCTACTGTGACACATTTACTGTGTTACACCTAGTAATACAATTAAAAACAGTTACGAATTAATAGACAAATTGAAAGAGATGGAACTTTTAGACAATTCAAAACTAATTTCTTTTGACGTTATGAACCTATTTACAAATGTACCGGTGAACGAATTTAAAAAAAAGGTAAAATATTTACTTGAGGTTTCACCTTAAGATAAAAACATTGTTAAGAAGATGCTTACACTGCTAGATGTGTGCACTAACCAGAATTATTTTATTTTCAATAACAAAATATATGTCCAATCCAATGGCTTACCCATGGGATCTCCTCTGTCCTCAATTCTCGCTGACATTTTTATACATAACTTAGAAAAAGAAATCTTTCAGTCTAAGCATCCACTACTCAAATTTGTTAAAACTAGTTTGGAATTTAATTTAAAAAATAATAAATATATTTAAACTTGAGGGGATGATTCATGGTCAACAGATGAGGTGAGGGGAGGGTATTGTATGATTATACATGAATACCTCGCTCTTTATACTCATCAGAAGATTGTTTAGCAATAAAAGTCGTACAGACTTGTTGAAAGAATACTAAATGGTACATACCACGTTCTATGTATTTATGCTTATGTAAGTCGCGGAGTCGTAATAATCGTCGGGTATGTATGTATGAGGAGATGCATGAATGTAGAAGAGGCGAAGAATATTTGCAAAGACAGAGTGGTGTGGCGTTTGATTCTCTCTGCCTACCCCTACAGGGAAGCAGCGTGATGGTTAGTTAGTTAAGTCGCGATTTTTAAGAATAAATAATGAAATTACCTACATTTAAAGACAATAAATTTACCCTTTCAAATGATCACGTCAGGTTATTTGATTGAGATGGTTGGGACATGTAGAACGAATGAGCGAGGAAAGAACGGTAAAACAAATTTATGAGGCGAATGTAAATGGAAAAAGGAGAAAGACCGAGAAAAACATGGCACGAGCGGGTATGCCAAATACTTGAAAGTGGTCAAGTTAGGAGTCGTAATAATCGGCGGGTATGTATGAGGAGATGCATGAACGTGGAAGAGGCGAAGAATGTTTGCAAAGACAGAGTGGTGTGGCGTTCTATTCTCTCTGCCTACCCCTGTGGGGAAGCAGCGTGATGGTTAGTTTGTTTGTTAGTTAGTTATCTGATCAAGATAAGCGCAATATATTGATGTACGTGATGTACTCTTTATTTGAGTGGTTTTATATTATATGTCCACTACATTTTGAAAGGGCAAACATACCTCCTCCATACCGTTTTCGAGTGTAACCCGTTACCGAAGGAGATGCTTGAAAACACGATATTTGCTATCATAACACTCCGCGATGGAGGCGCGATATTTTGTGGTTGTTTTTGTTGGCAGATTAGATAAATAAATTGCAAGTTGCCAGTTGATAACTTGTAACGAAACCTTCCCTTAAGGGGGCAGTCTGCCCTTAAAGCAGTCTCAATTAAACAGTCACTTAAAAAAAAGGAATATCAACATACTTTATTTGTACTGTTTTATTTTATTTTATTTCAATACTTTGGGTAATGTTTCTGATGTTTTTCATTGTATTTTAAATGTGTGTGTGTGTGTGTGTGTGTGAGTGTTTATAATGGTGGAAATAATTAAATTGGCCCAATCAATTTGCCAAAATTAGTACGGAAATATTAAAAATAACATTTCTTCAATGATTTATGGAAATCTTTCTTATAAAGCCAAGTAAATATATTTATTTGTTTGAATATTATTATTAAAATACATATGACAATGAAAACAATGAATTATATTTGCAAATATAGAAAACAGGTGTTTGTAAATAGACCCTTTGTATGGATATTGATTGCATTGCGTAACTTTCAATGTGTAAATATATAATGATTAAAGAAAACACTTGTTTTTTACCACTTGAGTTTTATTATAGACTACATGTTTCAGAAGTTAAACTTCCATCATTCAGGTCTGTAAAATAACTATAATTCAGGTCTGTATAATAGTTATTATACAGACCTGAATGATGGAAGTTTAACTTCTGAAACATGTTGTCAATAATAAAACTCAAGTGGTAAAAAACAAATGTTTTCTTTAATCATTTCTTACCACAAAGTTAATGCCGAAACAATAAATAAAATATGTAAATATATAATTGTAAAAATGTAGAATTGTAAACACGTAAATACGTAAATACATAAATTAGCCATTATTCTTATTATCATCATTTTTAAGACGATAGTTCGAGTTAAGAAGTTTTTAAGATACATATTTGTAAAGATAAAAGTTTCGAATTCAGCATTCGCAATAAAAATACCTATAAGTTAAAAATTACTTTAAAAAAAATTAGTGTATTATGTATAACTCATAATCAATGTCAAGCTGTATTATAACTCAATATCACGCATGAAACTGTTATTCATTTTAATTGTATTTTTTTTAATTGGCTTAATGGATTATAATTTATGTATGTGAAGCTAACTGTGAAGTGTTTGAAGGCTGCCCTCTTAACTCTTAGTAGCACCTACACGCTCAATTAATTCCAAGGAGGGAGATAAATTTCCTACGGAGGCTTTATCTACATTCTCATATCCAAAATAAATATTACGTGGATAGTAAATATTATCTATCGGCTTGTTTTCAAATAATTATCAAATTCATTAGCACTTAAGCTTTAACTATAAACAATATTATTAAAATTTTATAATTTAATTAAAAAAATTATAATCAATATAAATGATATCATTTTTACACCAGCAAAATAAATAAGTCCCACTGTACATAAACGTATTAAATTACCTCATTTTTTAGTCAAACATATAAAATAAATTGTTTAGAGAGTCAGTTCTCTGAAGTTTTTAATTTCAGCCACCATAAGTAAATTGATATCGTTGGTTCATAAACTGTTAAATTTTCAGTATTGAGTACTATGATTTCATTTGTATTGTATGTGAATGCCATTATTTTTATAATGTAAAAAAATTTATTGTGTAAAAAAATAAGTAAAAAAGGTTGCATTTCATAATTCTACATTACGGAATTAATTTTCCTTTTCATATCGTGGGTGTACTGGAAAAAAACGTTAACTTGAAAATATGAAATTTTGACTTGATATATTGAAAAGTTTTCAACGTTCTACAAACTGGCAAAATACACAAGTAGTTTGAAATGTCAAATATATGCGGTTTTATAAGAAAATTCAACTTAAATTTTAATAGCAAGTATTTTAAACAGACTAAAAGCTGTAATTAACAGGTATTAGATTTAAGTTTTTTACTGACATTTCATGGTGGAACTGCATTTTATAGAATAATATGACGACTGTATATTTTTTTCCATATGAATTTTATTTGACCAGCAACCGGATTTCGTCGTAACCGATATCTCCAGTCTGATGATGTTGGTTACGACGAAACCCGCTTGCTGGGGTGAAATAAAATTCATGTGGAAAAAATTACGTAGTTTTTATTCTTTTCTTACGGGGTTTATTCAAACAGGGTTAACGTTTTTTGCCGGTATACCCACGATATAATAGACTAATCATTTATTTTACTCCGGTATTAAGGCTATGTTCGTGCTGATTTAGAATGAGTGCGTAAGCGGGGGCTTTCGAGGGCCGACACCATTTCGATTTTCACTTTTGTCACCCGTAAATTTTAGGTCACGAACCGAAATGTATGTAAATACATGCCTTTATAATTTCCTCGGCGGTCTCCGACAAAACTTTGCGCCCCGACCGCCGCCAAGTCGGGCCCATTTCCCAGCGTTTGTACTGTAAGTGAACAAGTTGTAAGTGGGCAATGCATCATCCGAGCAACATTCTTACTGTTAACTGACTGGCAAAGCCATAGCCTCTCCTGGAGAAGCGAATTTATGGGTCCGAAACTATTCCCACTTAAGGGTAGGTACGTATTTGTCCCCGCAATCATACAAGTACCACACATACTCGTCTCGGTACACGCCAACATGACGCTCACACTTTCAACTTTACACCCTAACTGAAATTCGTTCAGTTGATCTAGGAATAAATAAGTTATCAGAAAATTTTTGAAATTGAATAATTGTAACATTTTTTTTTATTCTGCAATATAATTTAGCTGGTGTGGACCTAAATGAAACATTGTAAAAATATTGTTTTTAAATTACGTACCATTAAACTTTTAAAAAATAAAACCTTTATACCGTTTAGAACGGAAAATTCTAACAATATTTTCTATGTTTTTATTTCAAATTTTACTTGGTTAAAACCACTAATTAGAAAAAGTGGTATTTACCAAGTGAAATCTGAATTAAAAATGGATATATGTGTGTCACAGTATGACCGTTGAATCAATTAATGTATTTTTATGATTTTTTAATTAAGTTTTACTTGGTTACCACCACTATTTCTTAAAACCTATTTAAACACGTGTTTCGATAGATTCCGCATTATTTTCCGTTAACACCGTATTTGAAAATGTTGCGGATTGCATTGATATACGTGTCACAACACGTAGATTGTAAGAAATTTTGGTATTTTCAAGCAAAGTTTTTTTTTTGTAAATTAAATAATCAAAACCGTTTAAAAGCAGGACGCTGGATCGTTTCTTAAAAGCTTTGCGCTTTCTTAAAAGTAGCTGTCGTAGATCTGACGACACCGTTAACTACTATCGGAAGTCTTAAACTGCGACTTAAAACAGTTAAGCCGGACAGGGGGAATAAACCCTCCCCTAAGTGTCCGAGTGTCCGGGGTCCCGCGCGCGGTGAAATCGCCAAATCGAGTTGCGGTGCTCCCACCAAAAGAGGACAAAAAGAACGACCGACGAAAGTTATCGCGAATTTCGTTTCGGCCTTTTTGCCGGGACGGCGAAGTTGGCTTTTAGGTGCGGCGCCAACTGTTGACTTCGGGACTGAAATGTGGCATACTTTTTTCAGGCGGTCGGTGAAATAATACATTGAACGCGGAATTTAGGAGCTTTAAAAATGTAAATTCGTAACTAACGTTTTATGCGAAAATATTCTGTCCGTCCACAATATACGTGATTATTGAGGCCCATAAACGATAAATCGCAACATAATTTTCTTTAAGCCCTGGTAACATTTAACGAAATTATTTTTTTTTATTAAAACACCATTTTTGTATTAAAGTTTTTCGAAATAAATACACATATGATTTCGAGAAGAAAAGAGTTATTGAAAGGTTAGAAGATATAAAAAATTAAAAAATATTTTTCAATATATATTCTTAAAAAAAAAATATTTCCAATAAATTTGCAATAACAGTTTTGCAAAAATAAGCCATTTTGGAAAATTTCGCAACAGTAATATTATTTGCGATATCAGACACTGGATTATTTACCCTAGGGATGAGATGTCAATATTATAGGTGTCTCAACTTGATATGAAACACCTATCGTTTTTTAATGAATTATTTAGAAAGAATAAGGAAATATGAGCACCCAAAAGCACCTGGCATTTGGCTGGCTAAGGCGATAACTTTACACTTTTATGCAATGTTCACCATTTTGCACATTATTAACATCCATATTGCTTTCAAATATTTAAACCTGTATTTATGCAACATTAGTTTAATGCCCTAACTAGGCGAAACAATTGTCACAGAAACAATTTGTATTTATGTATTAAAAATAAAATAAACATTTTAAATATTTAAAGTATAACTATACAATATAATATAACACAACTTATAACTAAAGAATTCTACAATTTAAAATGAAAGACATTTGAAAAAAATTGAAAGTGGTCAGGTTAGGAGTCATAACAATCGGCGGGTATGTATGAGGAGATGCATGAACGTGGAAGAGGCGAAGAATGTTTGCAAGGACAGAGTGGTGGGGCGCTCTATTCTCTCTGCCTACCCCTGCGGGGAAGCGGCGTGATGGTTAGTTAGTTTTTTTTTTAAATGAAAGATAGTAAATAGTTCTAGTAATAATAATCTGTGATTTAAACAGAGAAAGGCAATATAATTAGAGATAAAGGTAAAAAAAATATTAAGATAATCCAAGCGCATGATGTTACATCCATGTACAATGGGTTTAATTTGTGAAATTTTCAGTAGTAGCTCTGAAAAAAACTAATAATAATCATTGAAAAACGGAATTTTCTAGCTCTATATAACGGTGATATTTCTAAACAGTTTATAAGGGTTCAACACAGAGCAGGAATTGTTAATAATCAACGTTCTCTTCACAAGCGAATTTGTTGAAATGAACCGGATTTTAAGGTGTAGTTGCAATTTCGTCCAACAACGCTCAAAACTAATTTCCATTCTCAGTAAAGAAGTAGTCCTTTGACTCCTTTAGTTTATTACTCGTCCGTGCTGTAGGGGTAATGAAGTAGTTAGTTAGTTTGATTATTCGCCGCGGGGCGCGCTTATCTCCCGACTCTCGGCCGGGGTAGTCGGAGCAGGATGCTGATTGTCTACCCCAGATGGAGATAAAGGACGCGAAAACAGCTTCAGCACACGATATTGCGGACAGGATAACTGACATGAGCTCTTAGAGATATTCAATTAACCCTATTCAATCAACCAAATACTGTATGGTAAAAAAAAATACATAAAATCACGTGGAGGGTGACAATACCAACTATTAACCTCATCACACCAGACCAAAAAAAGAAAACTTTACGTAATTAGTATTTAGACAGATGAATGATAAAGCCAACAAAAATAACAATCCAGGTATCACGTTTTAAGAAATCATGGGTCCTATCAAATCATATATCGTATATATTGATTTGACATTAAGTTTGTGGAATGACATGTTGGTTATTAAACATTTGACACTTGTATTAGACCACTAATTGAGTTTTATTTCAAGCGACTAGTTTCGAAAATTACAGATGTTTTAATCGACAGATGAAAAACAAAAATCATTCAGGTATTGGTAGTGGTGGGTAAGGCAAAACTAGAGCGGGGGTTAAGTATAATATAATGTATATCTTGGCCTAGTATATACATACGTGTAAGTCTTACTTTTTTCAGACGCCTATAATGAAATTTTAGTATTTTCAAAAAACTTTCATTCCACAGTGGTAAATTGTGAGACAGGCACCGTTTTCTGGAGTAACTCTGGGGCTGGTTAAATTAAACCGCGGTTAAAGCGAATCAGTTTTGTAACCGGAAGTCGTATCCGGGGCGGATGGCCGTTGTCCTAAGTCTAACGGGTGGCGGCCGTTACGGGATGAATGCTAACGGCTAACGGCAGACGGATAACGGTACCAGACCGGAGGTCTCCTTGTCTGCTGATTGTTTTGGTGTCATTACAAGACTTGTGTTAATTACACGCCAATCTGTTTGGAAACTCGTTAATACTACACGAAGCTATGTCTACGCAATTACAATGAATATCGTTATGTACAGAGGTACATGTAATACCAACGTATCTATGGCAGCGCTATTATTAAGCTATTTTGCAAATATAATAAGCATATCGTAGTCGTACAGGAGAAAGTGACCAACTAACAAAACGTAAAATGTTCAGGAGGGCCATTTGAGTTACTTTTGCTTGGCAAAAAAAAAATATCAATGCAGTTAGTCATTTTAAACTATTATACTTGACGTTTAAAATAATTTGGGATTCTTTTCAGGGCAATATTAAGCTAGTAAAATATCAAATAGTCGACGATCACGTTTTTGTAAAAAATGCACTTTCTCCTGTATGACTACGATATTAAAAAATCAATATTTCTTTATCGACTGATTCCGTTACTTTGGAGTAGGTTTGATCCATTCAGGAAAAGCTGAAAATCTCTCAATTATATATTTTTACGTGACGTAATACATCATTGTCAAAAATGTTACATGCAAAATTAACATAAATTCATGGAATTTGGTCTGGAGATATTAGGCGTACGGGGATGTGAGTAGTTTTTTAAAAATAATGTACCTACATATAACTTTGTACACAAAGGAGGATATTTTTGTCGTCTTTATATAATTAATTTAAGATATGTTTTAAAAAATATGCAGAACTTCGTGAATCCATGATTTAATATGATGCATTTCTTGAATGTTTTTTGCAGATACTTTGCGGCACATTTTATAAACTTTATAAAATTAAACAACTTTGTTTTAACCACTTTTTATTATTATTAGTACATATAGGATTTTTTACGGAGTGTGTGGAAGTTTTTGGTAAGGGAATGTAATTATTTATTAGTATTTTAATGTTTTAGAATTTAATAAACCCTGATGATGACAAGGTTCTTGTCGAAACTGGTAGGTTAAGGTGTACTGATAATAAAAAAGTGGTTACAACAAATTGGTAAATTTATTAAGTTTAATATGTTGCAGCTTACTACTATACTTATGTTAAAATAATAATAATAAAACAATTAAAGTAGATGCACGTGTGTTATCGCATGTTTATGGGTTTGAATTTCTGGTAAAAAAAAACGTTTCGATCTGTCAAGATTCTTTGTATTGTTTGTTATGTATATATTATTTTTTTATTGAATAAATTGAATTGAATTGAAATTGAATTGAATTGAATTCACTGTAGAATAATTGTAAAATATTTTATTTATAAATATGTTTATAAATTTACTGAAGAAAATAGGCGTAGGACGCAGCAATCCATGGACAAAACTGTCATCAAGAAAACACCATGTAGTTGGCTAGGCCATATGCTCCGTATGCCTCCCGAGATCCACCATTTAGCTTGCCTCTTTCAAGATAATATGTATACTTTTTGATTATTGCCTTGAAAAAACATATTGTCAATCAAAGCATTATTTTACAAAATCCGCTGAGTAAAGTTATGTTTTGAATGATATTTTTTATGTAATACCACTTAAAGTGTTCTTGTTTAAAAAATTGAAATCACTCAATTGTTTAAAAATAGACGTTTATTGTTACGATAGTATGTTTATATTTCTGTAAGACGTATTTAGATAAAATTTTGAATTAATTTATAATCGATTATTAAATAATAATCTTTGATGTTCACCTCCATAGTGCAGTGCTTAGTACATAATCTACCGCGCTGGAGGTCCCGAGTTCTATTCCTAGGATGGTCACTTAAAATATAGTATTAAAAAAGTCATACAATATTTAAATATATTAAAAAATATTTTTTGAATAAATTGAGAGGATTAAGTATTTTTCGTGAGGGTTAAAAGGATACGTGTAGGGGCTCACGGTCTGCAATTCAGATGCCAGATGCCATAAATCCGCCCTAATGTCGTGAACCTTCACATAACAATCTCATCGTGAAATTACTTTCTTTAATAAATAGTCGTGCAGATAGGTATTTTACTACGACATTATTTGTATCGCGAGCGGCGCTTACAAATGAAAAATTCACCTCACTGGGCTTTCTACAACGGAAAATTACTTTCAATCTGGTGCCAATAAAACTTTATACAACCCTCGACAGACCCGGATCAGTTACATCATGGGATAAAATAGAACATTTTTTTAATCGCAGAAATCATTTATAATTGACTACGATTCCAATAAAATAATAGTCCAATAATATGAGGTTCGCCTCCATAGCGTAAAGGTTAGTGCATAGTGCTTCTAGGATGGTCAAATATATATTTGGGATTTTGCAGGATTATTTAATATAAATTGTACCACTGTATTATCCGTAGTAACCAAAGCGAAGGGCTGATCGTCTTTTCTTTTTGTATTTAACGATCAACATAACACTGCTTTTATAGGACGCAGTGCTCTATGTACCATTTGGTGCGGATAAGGGTTAGAAGAAGAAGGCAAATGTAAGGTTCTTTTACTAATATTATGTAATAAAAGTATTAATAATATGTAAAAATAAATAATTCCCTATTTATTTTTACAAATAAAAAATAATTAATAATTTTTACAAAATACATTAAATTTGATACATAAAATTTAATTTTCCTTGCGCAGCTGTATAAAAGTTGCTTATATAAAAGTTTTGAATATTGTTTTGAATAAATGATTTTTTCTTGTGGTATGAAATGATAACCAAGAATATTACAATTTAAGACTTTTTCATCTACGAGTAAGCCTAAGAGGTTTGTGTTTAAAAATTAGAAATTTTCACATTTTCATTTACAATAATAAAATGAAATTTCACTTGCATTTCACGTGATCCGGCACTGCCATGAGTATTGTAGCAAGTAAAGAACAGAAATGCAATACGTCACAGCACAGCTTGTTTTACGTCGCGACGTTCTAATTTAAAAGCAGTAAGTACAATCGGTTTACTGATATTTACATTATTTGCGAATAACCTATATACTATGTATATAAACGAATACCTTCCGCATTATTTTTCTGATAAATCATCGATCTATTGATAAAATTCTTATAAATCATTGAATTTTTCATTGCGAAATAACACAGTAAAAAAATCTAAAAATTGTAATATAGGTACCCAAAAATGGCTCCAGGATATAGAGTCCTCCAGGATATAGAGTACCGTAGAACGGGGCAACTTGAACTTTGATGTGTTACTCGAGCCCAGTACAAAAAAATATTTAGATCGTGGTATTGATCGAAGTATCGTGACAATAAGTGTCACCTGTCAGGTAATCAATGAATCATGTCGATACGCTCATTATTGTAGACTAAATACAGATTTAAATCCTTTTTTTACTGGGCTCAAGTAACGCATCGAAGTTACGTTCTACGGTATAAATAAAGTCAACTCGGACGAATACAATTACCAAATATGACTCTAACAATGTTTTTATTCTCACACTAAATGGACCCGAGATACCTATCAAACCTTTGTGTATTAGAAAGTATTATTGACTCTCGACAATCCACACTGACGTCAGCTTCTAAATTGAGACGATCAAAACTCCTACGCCAACCCTCAAGTTTGGAAACCGAGTCTTTGAAGTGGGAGGTCCTGCTGCCTGCAGCCGTTTGCCTTCTCGTTTGAGGAAAATCCAGAATCCCCAAACTAGTTTTGATCACAATTGAAGATCATTTCAATTAAAATTTGTATAAAAAAAAATTATAAATTATTGAAACCATCTTCGTTCAAGCAATATTCCTATACTTTATTTCTACAGAGAGTAATTTATTGATTGCATTTAGATTACTTTTCAAGGCTGTCTGCAGGTAGGATATGGAAGGTAAATGTGAAAAATACATCACTAACACCCAGACTAATTGAAAATATTTTTTTCTTAATTTATTTTGGAATTGCCGGGAATCGAACCCGCGATGCCAGTTTCGTAGTCGAGAGTCTATCCAACTACGCCACGGCTCCTATTACGCATATCAGTGCATTATGTATATGCAACTGTTGTTCTTTGTTTGTTTAAACTTATATTTTCCCGGATGATTCATATCATGCGTTTTTCCTCCATTTATCCTAAAACTTGACAAGAAAAATGTCAGGTACCTGAAAAAACATCACTAAGATCTATAATAGTTCATGTTGTTAGATTTAAAAAAATCCTCTGTAAGTGAAATTCGGCAAAAAAATAGGTTAATTTTCAATTTTCAAATTGGAATATGAGGCAAGTGTCTAATGACTAATCTTTGAATTGTATTTTATTTGCAGATGAAAAAATAATTGATAATTGTTCATATATTAAATGAGAGTAATCCACATAGTTAAAATTATTATACAGGATATCCAATTATTGAAAATTTTCAAATTAAACTTATTTATTAAAAAATTAAGAAAATGAAAAATCGATGGAATGAAAAGAAGATAGATGAATCTAGTCGAGATTTAAACCCGTAACGCAAAATTGTAAGTTTCCAATCACTACACTACAAGTGTGGACAGTCATCGTGATGAGAATATTTATCATTATTTTTATTTCATTTATTTGAACGTATCACGTATCTCACGTTACATTAACAACACGAGTAGGTAATTTATATACCCATTTATTTCCTTTGACAAGTCTGACAATAACAAGTAAACAAGATAGGCCCTGATTGATTTATGTTTACTTTTTTCCAATATATTCCACGAAAAGAGGTGAGAGAAGAACGAGTCACGAATTTCTTATAAATTGGAGAGGGATTTCTCAATTACTTTTGTCTTTTATCAGAACTTAATTACCAACAAGCAATTATTTACAGAAAAAAATATTACAAGCAAAGCAAATGTATGGGACAGTGTTATATGAGGTATCTACAAACATAACAAGCGACAAAAACTACAAGAAAAACAGAGTGAAAGGGTATTACAAGCGAAAATTGGGTAAATAGTACCTAAAGTTGATCCAAAGTAGGAAAAAAATAGCATGTTTACAATAAAATTGATTTAGTAAAATTGATAAAGTTTTGAATAAAATAAAATAAAAAGCCATAAAACAAAGACATGTATGGTAAAAGCGAATAGTTATTAAAAATATTAAATTTTATCTAAATCTTATGTTTTCTTGAATGCTTTTGGCAAATAATTTGTGGGACATTTTATAAAACTTTATAAAATAAAACAAGAACTTCGTTTTTAACCACTTTTATATTTGGTACTTTTCTCCAACCGGTTTTGACAATAACCTTGTTATCTTCAGGGATATACATGTACTTTAAGTTTTTGATGTACATATCCAGTAAGTACTACTAACAGGTTAACTTAAAACATAGGGTTAGGAACGAAAACATAGTCAGAATAATGCGAATAATGGTGGATAATGGAAGTGGGCAGATCTGAAAATTACCATTTCGCACCATTCAGCCATTTTATATTTTATGACGAATAATTTTCCTGATTACGATTTTTAAATAAGCTCTGTAAAATGTGCCCTCGGCACAGAAAAATTCAATGAAGGGACATTATTGTGATTCGTTATTTGTAATTACACATGTATTTTATTACGTGTGTGTATAAATAAATAAATAAAATACTTATATAAATGGTTTGAAAATTTAAAAAAAATGCAGAGTGGCCAAGATAAACACTTTTTTCTGTTTTATTCTTTTGTTTTGTATTTATCATTAGGTTATTTTTTTTTTATATTTCAGGCATCTAGTTTAGGCAATATAATGCAAAAACCTTACTCCAAGTATAAATATACATATCGGCTCAACATGTATTTGATTATGTGCTCGTGTATTGTGTAGAATTTTTGTACTGAAAATAGCAAAATGATTAAAACTTTTACTCGAAGAGATTACCGCTATCTTAAGTATGTCTGGAGTTAATATCTAGGCGATAATGGCAATATTTAACGTGGTTTAGAATGAATACAACGCGTAGGTAATCCCTCACAATAGGTACCAGCAAATAGCTGCAATACAAACAAATCATAACCCAAATGTGTTCTCAGATTGCTTTGTGGAAATAAAGTACGCTATTTAAACGGCGCCTCTCGACATCTCTCTCATCCCGCCATTAGTTCGTCGGAGCATCCCCAGAATGAGGTGAACAGCGGCGCAGTCGTAAAGCAAGGCATACGTTGCAAAAATTACAATAAACATTGCGCAATAAATTAGTCTGTATGGGGCTGCAAGTTTTATTTATATTATTGTTCGATGCCAGAATATTATTTTCGGAAGGGGGGGCCTGGGCCTTCTCCTCGGGCGGTTAGGCAACCCAGTGAGCGCGGATTCTGCACCGGCTCTGTGCTGTACTAAAACTACAACTAACGCAGGACTTAGCCAAATACAGAGCTTTTCAACGAAAAATAATTTTACCTTAAAAAACTTTAAACAAAATGAAAAAATGCTAGTAAAATACACGTAATTCTCAGTAACACACGGAATTGATCCAAAATCTGTTAAAATGAAGCAAATCCACAATTTAAACCAATGATTTATTTATTAACTATTTTGCTATATTTTGTGTTTGAAATTAGTACTTTATTGAGAAATCAGTCCATTAACACCACATTTTCTCAGACTATAAGACTCACTGTAAGTTGAATCTCACCTTAAATTTGTGAGAAAATAATATTTCATTTGGTACAAGATTTGTACCAAAAAAACATGTACTGAATTTAGGAGATTTTCTTCACTAAAAAGGTCCGTTTTATGGTCCAAAAAATACGTTAATTTATCTACCATCTACACGTGACCAATTTCCGACTTTTCTACAAATTCTGTTGTATATTTATGGAGATTATAAAATTGCATTAAAACATGATACATATTTTAATACGTATTTTTATGAAAGGCTAATGTGATATATATTTTAACCTACATGAAACATATAAAAGGTATATTTGTAATTGTTTGACAACGATTCTTTATGTAATGTTACACGTGTCACGTAAATGAGAAAATGGGAAATAATTTTAAAATAGCTATAACAAATTTACCGCTAAGTTATTCTTTAAATATACTAAGATTGAAAAAAAAAACTTATTTCTTTATCAATTTAACTGAAAATCAAGCTTTGGAAGTAACATAACATAACAAAACGGTTAACTACTGATTTTGTTTATCCCTTTTTTGTTACCAATTACTCATTATAATTCTTTTGTGAATTATTAAATTATAATTAGTATGATTGGTACTCTAGGGAAAACGTTACAAGTCCCTGTAAGGATTCATGCGACTTCATCTCCTCAGTAATAAAACCTTCCTAAATGTACTCTGCTGCCAAAAACTTCTGCAGCAAAAGCTCTTGCAGGAAGCTCTTCTCACTACACAATACTTAATAGGCTGAGCCTTCAAATAAGCTCACGCTGTTCGATTTAGGGAAATGTGCACTACTAGAGTATTAAACGTATCTTATCCTTACGATAATGTCCTTGCAGTATAATATATCAAATAGCAATGATGTAACTTATATTCCCACGAAAAATCCCCGAAAATGACTTTTATCTAATATCCATTGTGAGATCAATGTCTTATTTAGAAAATATGATAAGACGAATAAGACAATTAAATAAACTTATGACAAATCTTGTTTGATATAAGATATAATACTTGATCTTGCCAAATTTCTTCGGTTTTCCTCTGATTTTATTATCTACATGTGCCTGTTAAATGTATTTTATTATTCCTTCTTCAGTCATTCGATTCACATACCCAAACCATCTCAACACACCTGTCTTAAATAAAGATAACGCTTATATCAGCCTTGCATTCTTTCCTTATATCAATTACCATTCGAACATTCATCATAAACGCATTACAAACATTAATTACCATTCGAACATTCATTACAAAACCCTACATATTAAGTATATTGGAGGTTATAAAATATATGCATTTCATTAATTTTGCGTTCATAGTTGTAATATGTGAATGTCAAACACATTAGGTGGAAAAAATACTAAATTTGTTTGATACAAAAAAATACATATATTTTTTATCAGTTTTTGTAACATGTACCTTCATGAGAATACTTGGACCATATATTGATTGTTAAATAAACATTTTTACTAGTTCTTGCTAAAAATACGTATTCTTCAAAAAAATATACCTATCTAGTTAATAATGTTAGTAATAAGATATAATTTGATCTTTAACATGCTTTGAAGCAATTATTGCACATACTAACCACGCCGTTGAATTTATGAGTATTGAAAAAAAAACGATTGTTAGCTGTTTCGACAAGTGGCAATTAAGGTCAAGGTGTTAACGCGTTAAGAGGTGAAGACAATAATGATTGAATCAGACACTTTTGTTGTATTTTGGCTCCCGGTAAGAGTTTCAAGTTGGCACGAGTATTAAAACGGCTTCCCCATACTCTTGTTTCAAATTTAATGTTCTTGATGTGACAATGTTTGCAATTTGGGTTTTATGAACCAAAATCAGGGTCTTGTCTTTCACCATATTAAATTCATCTATCAGTATTTTTTTAATATATACAAATATATAAATAACACACTTGAGCGTTATTAATTTGTATGATTATTAATGTGAATAAGACTAGTTTCGATACCTATAGATGTTTTCATAAACTGTTAATGAGAAAATCCGCAGTTCTCAAAACTGGGCGTGTTTACCACAAAAAGTAGTCTTTTACTTGCTTAAACAAGTGTGTTTTCTTGTTATATTTAAATTTTCATGTAACTCAAGAAAGTTAATAATAATAATAAAACCCTTATCCGCACCCCAATGGTGCATAGGGCACTGCGTCATATAAACGCAGTGTTATCTTGATCGTTTACACGTGAAGGAAAGATGATCAGCCCTCCGCTTCAGGTAACAGTCCAGGGTAATATAGAATAAATTTGACAGTGAACAAATCACTTATATTTATTTTACCCCCCTTGGGAATCGAACCCAGGACCTCCAGAACGGTAGCCGAGCGTGCTGACCATTACACTACGGAGGCGGACAAACAAGAAAGTTAGAACAAAATAAATAAATAATATAAAAATACATTCAGTTCACAAACGAGGCGGACGTTACTTCAATAAGAAATATATTTTTTGTCTACGTTTTAATGTAGCTTAAGTTTTATTTTTTTCAAAAATGTTTTATATGTAAATTTATTTGTAAATGTTTTTATTTGTATATTATTTCACTTAATTTTTGCTTTATGTAAACAGTTATTTCTTTTAATCAACACTCTAAAAGTCCTGCATCACGTATCGAAGCAAATTGCAGACCGAATTTCACTGATTCATTAATTTTATTTTCTCTTACCCTTAGCCACACGCCTTACTCTAATCTCAGACAAATGTTACCTTGACATACTATAAAAAGATTTCACTGTTTAATAATTCAAACAATTAATATTATAAAATCTAGCTTTTAATCCGAGTTCTAAGAAACCCATTGGTGCTATTGCTATTCTCCTTTTCCTATATGGTATTCTTCCTCCATTTCCTTTCATACTTAGCATTAAGTTTCTTTATCCTGAACTCTATTCTTAATACACACACATATGGTATGTATATATACAAAATCTAGATACATCTGTGGTGTATCTATCTATATTATATTGTATGAGTAGTAAAAAAAAATAAGGCATTGGGTATCCAAGAATTTATTTTACAATTTCAAAATATCATGCAAAGTTTCATCCCTTGTTTGCAAAACAAACATCTCAGCTCAGCGAGCTCAGGGGTGTACTCTGTACTCACGTACTCGGCGCCCGTGTACTGCGCGCTGTGAACGAGGGCATACTTGAACTACACTTTTATGGAGAAAAGAGAGAATATAATAATAAATATAAAGAGACCGGATATGAGGCTCAGATACTGCAGGCTCTGGCGCTCCGACGTGAAATGTGAAACGGCTGTACCTATTTTCCACTTAGTGGCCAGGGACTGTGAGGAGAGCCAACGCGGGGAGCCTTTGTCTCGATACGAGAACGCTAAATATTTTGGTTTTGAAAAAAAAAAGTTCAAAATAATATATCTTACGAATGCAAATATTTTTTTATGCATACAAATTCATTGTTATGGCCTTTCATGCATTATCTGTACGCAAATTTAAAGCACAATGCAGTTTAATAACATTCTCGAGATATATAGTTATAATAATCATCATAATTATAAGGTAATTATTATTAGAATAGAAAAATATCGTTTCCAGTGTTTTTTTACATTATCTTATGCTATCTACATACTTTATATAACATAACTTTAATCTAAATCTTTAACAAAACGGCTAATCGAAATGTGATTCATAAATGATATTCCACAGAAAAACATACACCTATACTATATTTAAAAAAAACTAACTAATCATCGTGCCGCTTCCTATACATATTAAAATTGATTGTTCTCATTTCATTTATATGTTTGGCAGTTACTTTGTGATAATCATCCATTTTTAATTTAAATTTTGTGTAATAAAGTCTACTTTTCCTGAAAATTTATTTCGTATCCTTGTTTCGATGCATTCAGCAACATTCAAAATACAATTTGGTGTATATATACGTATACCAAGTAAAATTTGAAATAAAAATAACTCCATTTATTTCCTTGTTTGTGTACCCTTGGATCGGAATATTATAAATAAATTAAGGGATATTATAAAGGAATATTATAAGCATGTAAACATACTATTATTTTTGTAGTTCCTATAATAAAAATACACCGTTTTATTACATTATTTTCTACTCTTTTTCTGCTAGTTGTCCATAAGGAAAAAATGTTTTGGATCACCTTGTAGAAATCTTCATAGTCTTGTGTAATGTTTAATGTTTCATGGGCCGCGTTGGCAATCTCAGTGGGGCGTCCTGCACTTCAAAAATCCCTGGCTCCACCCCTGGTGGGCACCTTCCTTTTATATTATTATTATTATGACTATTGCAACGGAATTATTATTATTATTACCCACCTTACTTTTTAATATCTGCGAGTTTTTGATGACGCGCACAAGAAAAAATTATGATGGTTGATATGCGGTGTTTGACCGTTTTGAAGGTATTAACTTAGGAAGTATACTTCCTTAGAATAAATAGAATTGGGATAATTGGTGTCGATGATTGATGTACACATATTTTTTTCTTCTTTCTATAATCCTGATTTGTTATTTATATGTACATATGTCTCATATAATTCTCCAATTGAAGGCTCGAAATATACGTTGGTTTTATGAAATTTACTAAGATCGGTCAGAAACAAATTTTTAGATGAACGCACGTATTTAAGACCCAATTCTTAGTAAAAATAAGACATTAAATTAGATGAAAAAAATCCTTAATAGTTTGAAAGGTTGGTTATAACTAAAGGCCATGTTGACAATTGTTCACATCTAAGATATATATTTCTGTATGGTAGAAAATAAAAATTACTACCATTTTAGATTATTTACGTGGTTAAAACTCTTTTTATTTGTTAAACTTTATTTTAAAGCTTGAACTAAAAAGCGCAATTCACTCAAATTCATACAGTATAAACATTATTTGAAATACAAATATGAAAAATAACATAAATGATTGAAAGAAATAAAGGTTCTTTTAATTAAACTATTTAATAATAAAAATAAAATCCTTATCCGCACCCCATTGATGCATAGGGCACTGCGTCATATAAACGCAGTGTTATCTTGATCGTTTACACGTGAAGGAAAGGTGATCAGCCCTCCGCTTCAGGTACCAGTCCAGGGTAATAATATTGAATAAATATAACAGTGAAAAAATCACTTACATTTATTTTACCCTCCTTAGGAATCGAACCCGGGACCTCCAGAACGGTAGCCGAGCGTGCTGACCATTAGGCGGACAATGAAATTAATAAATTATTAAATTATTTAGTGAATTAAATATAAATTCGATGAAAAGCTTACACTTTCCGTTAAATTAAATGAATTTAATTTAATTAAATATGAAAATATAAACAAAATATTAATTTTAAGTTTTTACTCCAAAAATTAAACGTCTTTTCTTTAATTGATTAAAATCTCATCTCCCTTTCAGTTATTCCTCCAGCAAAGGTTTTTAATAATTTCATTACCCGGTTTGATAAATATTAGGCTATCTTTATTCCTTTAAAACTTTATTAATTAACAATTTGTTTTTATTCCGATTCGCAAATCTTAATTAACATCAAATTCATCACTTTGATACCTTTATAGGCTCGTTTAAATACACAAAAGGAAGGATCAAATACAATCCGAAGTTGGTGGAGATTTCATATTTCATTAAATCTATTGTTAATAATTTCAACAGTTCTTCCGATCCCGACGTTGCGTAAACCCCTTCCTCGACGCTAACATAAGATCAGATGAAAGATATGGACCATAATTCATTAAACTTTTATCTTTTACAGAATAAAACAGAGAAAGAGCCATATTAATTTTCCGCGAAGACCAATCGTGGGAAGCTTCAAACCAGAGATTCGCAAAATATTAGCTAGTACGTTTTATGCAATTGTAAAATATAAAAGCCAGAAGTCTTGATATGTGCAAAAAATACGGTAAAAAATTAATACCTTAAAGTTTACAAAGTAATTGTTATAACGGATAATTTTAATTCATATGAATATCAAATAAATATATGTTTATATATCAAAAAAATTTCAATATGTTAACTTTGTTTCCTCTAACCTTTATCCGCACCTAATGGTGCATAGGGCACTGCATAGTATTGACGCAGGATTATTTTGATCGTTATTTTCATTACTGCAACATGATCACTTCTGCGCTCCAGGGACCAGTCCAGGGTAATACAAAATAAATATTAAAGTGTAATTTTTTTTTAATTTTCTCCCCCCCCTAGGAATTAAACCCGGGACCTCCAGGACGGTAGATTTACTCGCTAATCATCACGGAGGCAGACTATTATTTACTGCAACTTTATTTATTTACTGTAACGGCTCGCTTTTTTATTATGGCAGGTGATGTGGCGTGGTTGGGTTAGTTCGAATATTAAACCGCTGGGTTCAATTCCTGCCACTTGCAAAATTATTCCAAGAAATATTTATTTTGAATAGGTCCGTTCGTTTATGATATATTTTTCATATCTATATATATCATCCCTGTTCTTACTATCCTGCAGACAAGGCTTTAAAAATAGAGGCTGTTTAGGTTACTTTTTAATGTTTTTTTCCCTTAATTTGCTTTTAAAAAAGTTAAGGAAGCTCTCGACTATACAGAACTGATTATTCAATTTCATCTTGAGAAATATTTACTAGACCCTTTGGCGAGGGCAGATTACTCTCGCTTCGAGATTCACAAATTCAACACGTATTCCAGGGTCTAGAAATAATTTTTTCAATAAACAATATTGAATTAAAAATGGTTAAAAATTAAGCTCAGGAGAAAATAAATGTTTTATTTATCTAGTTAACATTTTGACTAAAATATACAGTATGACAGTGGAAATATTTTTGGGATAAATTTGTTAAAATATAAAAATTCAAAAATTAATTAATTGAAAAATTAATATAACGAAAGACGTAAGTTGGTTAATACAGCATTATCCTTTAGAGATCTTTATTTTTTGGATTTCTTTGGAGGAAAGATAATATTTAAATCCATACTTTTTTGACACAAAGATTTTATATCTGTTTCCGTAGAGTAATGGTTTGCACGCTCGCCTACTGTACTGAAGGTCACGGGTTCAATTCCCAGGGGTCCAATAAAAAATATACATAAATAAAAGTGATTTTTCACTTTAGTATTTATTCAATATGACCCTGGACTGGTTCCTGAAACGGAAGGCTGATCACCTTTCCTTCATTTGTTAATGATCAAGATAACACTGCGTTTATATGATGCAGTGTCCTATGCACCATCGGGTGCGGATAAGGGTTTGAAGAAGAAGTTTTTCAGAAGTCGAGTTGGGTTTAAATATTACGCAACACTTTGTTAAGTGACAAAATCAAAGCTTCTCATGTTAGTCATTAAATATGGTGTATAAAAAATGAAAAATATACGCAAATAACTGCGATTCATCGTGTAGATTTACGCAGCTTTCTTGGTCCATATTACATTACATTATACAAATCGATGTCACATTTCAATACGTTTTGCATATAACAAGACGTTTCCCAATCCCTGTTACAGAAGTCAAAGCATACTGAGCAACGGGTAAATGAAAAACAAAGAGGGCCCACAAAGAACTGAAAATAGCGAAAAAGGGGGAAAACACACCCGGCCACGGAGTCAAAGGGATGGGCGAGGAACGGAGGAGAGGGGAAGGGGGAACGAGAAGGGATGGAGAGATGCGAAACAAGATTAAAACTTCTTATTCATTGCTGTATCAAAGGACAGTGCGGATTGTGGATACTAGATCTTAAAAAGAAAGCCATTTATTGAAAAGCGGTATTTCTCGATTACACGCATTCATCAAGTTTTTTTAAAATTTTCTTTCAAAAATCATCCTTGGATTGCTCCTGTATTGTTAAAACTATGTCGAATGTCTTATTTTTATAAGATTTATCGAAGTCTGGATGTAACTGACATCAATACATCACACAAGGTGCCTTGGTGGGTCTCTGCAAAAAAAATGTTCTAAATATGTATAAATTGTGATTTAAATAAATAAATAAAAAAAATATTAAGGCAGACGAAAGGCATTATTATTTATTGTTTCTTCGTTTAAAATATTATAATTTTTTTAACGTTAATCGATTTTTGCTATCTGCGTACCTATCGCTATATCGACATTTGAAAATGATAATGACGATTGAGATCCACTCTCTATGAAGCTAGTTATAAATAGTAATAATCGTAAATCAATTATAAATCATTAATCGATTTTGCTATACTGCCCTATCCCTATATCAACATTTGAAGATGATAATGACAATTAAGATCCACAGGCTAGTTAGCTAGATATCAATAATAATAAAATATATTAATTATATAACATTAACCGATTTTTCTATACTGCGTACCTATCCCTATATGAACATTTGAAGACGATAATGACAATTCAGATTCACTAGCTAGTAAGCTAGTTATAAATAGTAATAATAATAAATCAGTTATATAACGTTAATCGATTTTGGTATACTGCCCTATCCCTACATCAACGTTTGAAGATGATAATGACAATTAAGATCCACAAGCTAGTAAGCTACAATTGATATCAATAATAATAAAATATATTAATTAAATAACACTAACCGATTTTTCTAAACTGCTTACCTATCCCTATATGAACATTTGAAGACGATAATGACAATTCAGATTCACTAGCTAGTAAGCTAGTTATAAATAGTAATAATAATAAATTAATTATATAACATTAATCTTATTAAACACTTATTAAAACTTTATTAAACATCTTGAAAAAAAAAAAAAAAAAATATATATATATATATATATATATATATATATATATATATATATATATATATATATATATTTCCAACAAAATTATTATTTAAAAAATTTCAAGTCCCAAATATAGAATCCATTTATAAAAAAACCGCAGTTTTTCAAATACTAAAGGGTGAAAACTATTTAAGTTTAACAAAAAAATTATCATCGAGATTCTCAAACGATCTTTCTACTCCAAAATGCAACACCAAGCAATTTCAGCAAAACTTCAAATATTTGGCAATCAAACATTTCAATAAACTCTCTAAAGAAATAAAAAAAATTGATGATATAAAAATCCTGAAGAAAAAAATTAAAGCCCTATACATTTAAATCTTGAAAAAAAAATAATAACTATTATATCATTTATTATATAACATTAAACCACGAGTGTAAGTCCCTTTCCAAGCACAAGAGCACAGACTCTTTTATGGAGAGGCACAGCGAATCGAAATATAAAAGTTCTCCATATGTATAAATGATTCAAATGTATTATGTTATGAATAAAAATGTTAATATTTTAAATGAATAAAAAATAAATAAATAAATCGATTTTGGTATACTGCCCTATCCCTACATCAACATTTGAAGATGATAATGACAATTAAGATTCACAGGCTAGTTAGCTAGATATCAATAATAATAATATATATTAATAAATTGATATTGAAAATTGAAATTGAAAATTGAAAATTGAAATATCGACATTTAGAGGTGATAATCAAACTTTAGATCCACTAGCTAATAAGCTAGTTATAAATAATAGTAATAACATTTAAATTATTTACCATTCGATTTCACTGTACTGCGTACCTATCAGATTTGAAGATGTTAATGATAATTAAGATCGGTATAAAATTCTCCCGCCATCTTATTTTCCCAATTATCTAAATTGTGAGGGCAGAAAACCAAAGTAGATGGATATTTGATAACCAGTAATTAAAATGGCCATCAGATCGGGACATTACTGGGCAGGACCCCATCCTGGAATGAATTGTTATTTCGCCACATTAAATGTTATTTATTGCCGAGTGGTCATCCTTACTGCCTAATGTGTTCTGGATGAGAAAAGGAAATAATGACAGATATAAGAGACGTAATGTAATGAACATCTCAGGAACATATTAAATGTAATTCTCTGTTTGATTGCATACAATAATCCGAAAGAGAATTGTTTCACACATAAAAACAATAATAGTACCACTCATACTTTTTTGTAAAGTAATATGATTAATTTATATTTGTTTTTTTAAAGAGTATCCTCTATATTTTAATATAAAACACATGCATAAGACTATTTTTTGAGTTTATTGATATAAACACAACTATTTCTTAAATGTTTTTTACAAATACTTTGGGGGGTAATTATCTATAAACTAACTATGAGTATTTCAATGTTTTAGAATTAGTACATCAACCCTGGTGACGACAAGGTTCTTATTGAAACCGGTTGGAAAAAGTGAACCAAGAAAGTGGTCAAAACAAAGTTGTTTTATTTTATAATGTTTAAACACGACTAATTTTGAGAACTATACTGATTTCAATTTTAAAGGTGTTCCAGCTTGATATGAAACATGTATCGTTCTTCTATTTTCTATTAAATAATATGTAAGTCTGTGAGCATTCGAGAACTTACTACCTGGCATTTTGCTGGCTAAAGCAATCACTTTATACAATTTTGTAACGTTCACCATTCTGCCCAGAATGATCTGATCCGATGAATCCAGTGTCCAATACAATAAATAATATTAATAATGTTAACTACTGATGTTCTCATTAACAGGAGAAAATACAAGTTCAACTCAGTAGTAGGTTTTATTTTATCTATTTAATTAATTACTTGAATTTTAAAATATAGTGCATTAGTATGTGTTATGGTTATACATACTAATACTCGTATAAGACAAATTTTGAGTTTATTAATGTAAGCACGACTAGTTTCAAGTACTACAGATGTTCGTCAATAGGTTAAAGTACTAAGTATAAGTAAAAATACTTTTCCTGGTTAAAGAATATTAAGATATTGATACTTGAAGAGGTTCTGTTTTTATGATACTAAAATTAATTTAAATTATCAAGATAAATAATTGTTCCTGCACCGTCATAATTCTTCAATTACATGAATTATGATTTGACCCCAACTAAGTAGTAGAGGTTATATCAAGTCTTGACCATTACAGGGTTATCGTTCCCAGGGGGTAGATTGCGTATTGAAAATGCTGGGGTGAAACTGACCCGGTGATTTGATGCATTTCTGGAGATTCATTTGAGTGCTTAATTGAGGCTAGTTACCCCTTATTTCAAGGAGATAACTCACGGGTACAGTATGTCTTTGTATTTAAAACGCATAGTAATGAAGCTTTCTTGTGAAATACTTAAAGTTACTTTGACTGAACGTGGATGCGTTTTATTTTATTTCTGTGATTTCAAGTTTTAATCTTACGATTATATGAATGTTCTCCTTAATTGTGTTATTGGTGATTTGTATGTTATTTAGCTGGGAGGTGTTTGCTTATAATTTTATGTATAGCTTATTAATCAGTCCCGCGCTTCAGGTAAAATACCAGGGCTACCATACAGTACCCGATGCACACTAATTAACTATTATATTTATTTTTGACCTCCTCGAATCCACCTCCGATTGTTTATATTTGCAGTAGAGTGGTTAGCGCCTTTGGCCACCATGCTGGAGGTTTCAGGATCACTTCCAGGGGGTTTAAAAAATATAAGTGAGAATAACACATCATTATTTATTTAATTTTTCATTGGATTTTACTTAAAGCGCAGAGATTACCACATTTCCTTCACGCTTGACACTTAATGATCAAGATAACATCGCATCAATTCAATGCAGTGCCCTATACATCAATGGGTTTGGATAAGGGTAAGAACAAGAAGAACGAATCCGGAACTTCCAGCTAAGTAACCAAAATTGCTAACCATACCGAAATTATGCATTTTTTTCATCTTAGTAGAACAAAAGATTTGAACGCCTAGTGGTTAAATAAAATGAAATTTCTTATTTTATATTTTATTTGATGATATTTCAAGACGCGTTCTTTCCGCAAATCTATAAAAAAAATGACATTTACGATCTTTCCTTAGCCGAGACAAAAGTCGTTCGTCTTCCTTCGCCGGCTTTTACCGGCTTTGTGTAGCTTCATTCAATTAAATAGACAGTTAAAACAAACACAAAGTATCCAATAAATGAGGGCAACATTCACTTCTTAATTGCTATTTACCGCTAAGAGTCTCTCCCACCCACCTCTCCGCTGCTTTCTTCTAAATACTGAAATACATAAAGAAAATACGGGAAAATACGGTTCCTTCAATTCGAGTCTTCCTGACGAGCAACAAAAAATATATATAAAAATCCTACATTAGAGAGATGTAGATTAGTAATTGTCAGAGTAAAAAAAAATAATGGTAAATGTAGATAGAAGTATAGCTAATACCAATATATACAACGCTACTATCAGCCATACTTTTAAATCTGTGAAATTACATCTATTATATGAAAGAAATACACGAGCATTGAAACATTAAATATTAATTCAATATAGATGTTCAATAATAGTCAGAATGGTGAAAGTTAAACAAATGTATAAAGTTACACTTAAGCCAGCCAAATTTCAGGACTTACGACTCATCCTGGGATGCTCTGACTTATATCTTCTTTTGTATGTTTTGTACGTTACATACAAAAGAAGATGGAAGTCAAGTTGAGACATCTACAAATATTATTTTTAGTTTATCCATAATATGAAGGTACATATTTTACCAAAAAATATTGATAACAATCCATTTTTATTTAGCTCATTTGAGGTATAAATTTATTAAATTTACCTCTATATCTCACTACTTTATAAACGTTGAGATGGAATCTTCTAAGGACTTGTTTGCTGTGTGATCTTTCAATAGCTTGTACACGTACGAGTATGAAACCGCAATTGCCATAGCCATTTCCATTTTTTTTTCGAATAGAGTACCATCATTCCACATGCATTTTCTTTCCTTTGTTGCAGCAATGTTCTTGTTAAAATATTCTACTCCTACATCCACTAACATATATGCACTAGGACTGATCACCTCACCTTCATAAAATCAAAAATCGGGTTAACTACGCCTCGTTCTGATTCGATGTCATATGCACTACTCAGGTGTTCAAAGGGACCAGAAGAAGAAAAACAAATTAGCACTAGTGCTGTTATTAAAACTAATTTTGAAATCTTAAAGGGCTGTATGTTAGTTTCGCACAATTCATAATTTCATTTGTGACATCTCAACATAGATGAAGAAGAATATGCAGGTATTTACAGGACTTTAAACGAGTGCGACATCCACCATTCTCTCCATGATTGACAACCACACTACTGAAAATTTTGGATCTCCTACATATATCATTAATCTCATGACACTGTACGTGTGAGACACACACTTCACTGGAGCCATCTATGGTTGGTTGAATGTACAATTAATTAACTCACTAACTTATTAACTAACTAACCATCACGCCGCTTCCCCGCAGGGGTAGGCAGAGAGAATAGAACGTCACACCACTCTGTCTTTGCAAATATTCTTCGCCTCTACCACGTTCATGCATCTCCTCATACATACCTGCCGATTGTCATGACTCCTAACCTGACCGCTTTCAAGTATTTGGCATACCTGATCGTGCCATGTTTTTCTCGGTCTTCCTCTGCCTTCCTAATAATTAATTTACAACCTTAAATATTAATTTATTGTAACTGCAGACGGTTGGTGGAATTCCATATTGAATTATTGGGTAACATATCCAAAATAAAACGCGTTTCGTCTTCTTAGGACATTATCAAACACTCATGTGTTTGATAATATCCTCAGAAGACGAAACGCGACACGTATTAAGATATACATAAATAAATGTAGAATTCAATCCAACAAAAACCTTGTTTTATTTTGGATATATTACCCAACAACTTAAATATCAAACCTTGATTGAATAACTGGGCCGAGAAGATCCCGGTGGAAGAAAATCACAACCTCTTAGGTGGAATTCCATCGACTTTGGAGATGCGACGGGAAAACTTTCGACTTTACTTCTGTTAATTGTTTTAATTGGACGAGGTCGGGTATTAAAGGATTTACGGGAAAAAGAGCAGAGACTGCGCGTGGGAAGATCGTGGTATGTAATTAGATAGATGTTGCGGAAGTATTGCCAAGGTATAAGCGGCTTAAATGAAGACTTATTACGGCAGGATGACTAGACAAATAACCAATATGGGTGTGATAGATACGTGATCAAATCAAACCTGCTCCTTGCTGCTAAATCTATTATTTTATATCATACCCTTTTTTTTAAATCTTTGAATGTTTTTTAATAGTTTTATAACATAAATGTGGAATTGTTTAATTGGCTTTTTTTTAACGTACCTATTTTTCGTTAATGTAATGTAACGTTTATTATTGTTCGTGTAACTATTGTTTATTATATTTTTTTTTATATGTAAGCTGTACAATTTCCGAACAAATAAAATAAACACATGCCAGCATCAGTGCACAAAATCCTTATTCATGGTAGTATGGTAATTGATAAATAAATTTTACCTATCGGTCAACTGTCGGAAGACGCGCAAGAGTTACGACAATACGATTTGAAAATACTTCGGGAATATATATTCGAAAAACTTCCCGTGTACATACCAATACCGATTTATTAAATAGATTGTTGGTTTTATCTGACCCTGTAATATCGAGTATGCGAAAACTGCAATGGAAAAATAGTGGTCTGCTTTCAAAAGACGTACTATTTTTGTTAATGTAATGTCATGTTTATTATTGTTAATGTAACTATTGTTAAGTATATCATTTTTTATATATAAGCTGTACAATTTCCGAATAAATAAAATAATATACAAAATAAAATAAAACCATAAGCTGGCTATATGATCACTTTACACACGTGTAACATTCACCAGTTCTACCAATGATTCAAAACCACATTTCTTAGCCAATAACAGGTCACAATCCATGTAATTCCCAGATTTGTCTTCATCTATGTTGACATGTCAAAAATATAGTCAATAACTCCTATGTGGATATTGTCTAGATTTGTGAACAAGTATTTGGACATGCTCAAAATTTTGTTTTAACTTTTCGTTTGAAATCTCGACTCTCCATATTAATGTCTGTTATTAGAACGTACGATTAAGTAAGAGAAATCAAATTGAGTCGAAATTTCAAACGAAAAGATAAAACAATATTTTGAGCATGTCCAAATACTTGTTCACAAATCTAGACAATATCCACTTAGTAGTTATTGACTATATTTTTGACATCTCAACATAGATGAAGACAAATCTGGGCATTACATGGTTTGTGACATGTTATTGGCTAAGTAATGTGGTTTTAAGTCATGGGTAGAATTTGTGAATGTTACACGTGTGTAAAGTGATCACTTTACCAGCTTATGACAGGTTGCAAGCACTGTAAATGGCTAAACTTCCATATTCTACGTTGAGATGTCAAAAATATAAGAAAAACTTGAGATTATAACTTCATACCAAATTTTTAATCATTGAAAAAAAAACTTTATTATAAGTATATACTAAGACATCACGTATAAAATATGATATATTTTTATGGTATATCCAAATTACGAAGCGAATTCAAAGTCAAAGAAGTTAAAGAAGAAATTGTTTAAAAACACTTTTGAGTTTATTTTTTAAACAAAAATTATATACTGTTGTTTTTAAACAAAATTAAATATGATCACAGTCCAACGATAAGCTTCTTGAAAAAAATAGTCTAATAATGCGATCAGATTTAATTTGTAATTTTTCTCATAATTTGTTTCACTATAGTGTTTGACCATAACAGACTAACTAGTACTCAAAATCAATAATGAAAGACAGAATATAATTATTATTGTAGATTGATCATCAGAAAGCAATAAATTCTTAGCTTTATTTTATAAAGGGGTCTTGAGCTGGCTGTAGGATATAACGAAAGAGGTCCTGGCGAAAACGTATCTACCATATAATTCCGTGAAGCCATCTGAACGAAAAGTCAACTCTGAGTTAAGGAACGGGAAGTCATCTCTGAATTAAGAATGAAAGTGGATTCGGGAATAATTGCGGGGGAAAATTTAAAGGAAACAGAAGGGCGGGAAGATTCCTTTCCGTGCGGTTGGATCGTGAGACATCTCGCGGAGGAATAGATAAGTCGCCGGGCTTACAAAGGAGCGACTCGGGAGTAAGTTAATTAAAGGGTATTAAATCCCGAAAAGGACGCAGGTTTTATAAGTTACTGTTATTCCTGGTTCCTTTGTCTGCCGTGATTTACATAGAAACCTTATCTGAACGGAGATTTAACTTCGCTACGTTCAAACAAATGAATACCGCTTAACCTTTGTGAAACTACTTAAATTAACAATTTACTTTTTTTTCTTTTTTTTTGAAAGAGCATTGTTTACATTGTGGTATGGTAATACAACACTCTCCTTATCATTCATCGTTCACATATTTATAAATGTGGTATTACACAATGTGAACGATGAATGATAAGGAGAGTGTTAACTTTATTTCGTTTATTATTTTTAATACATTATCATATTCAGTATTTCAAAATAATCAGAAACAGTAACAAGCATTACATATTGTCTGTACTCGTATTCCGACTTTCGAAAGAATTTCAGAAATCATTAGATCTTGACTTTAAATCATATTATCTCAATATCCTTATCATTCATCGTTCACATATTTATAAATGTGGTATTACACAATGTGAACGATGAATGATAAGGAGAGTGTTAACTTTATTTCGTTTATTATTTTTAATACATTATCATATTCAGTATTTCAAAATAATCAGAAACAGTAACAAGCATTACATATTGTCTGTACTCGTATTCCGACTTTCGAAAGAATTTCAGAAATCATTGGATCTTGACTTTAAATCATATTATCTCAATATAATTATTACGTGTGCACATTGCCTTCGTGGGTCCTGTCTTACAAGACAGGATCCCAAGAAATGGACCGTGATTTTTTTGAAAGAGTGACCTTGGGAAAATAAAACAGGCGTCGGAAGACCTCAAAAAGATGGTCCGACGACATAGTCGCTGTACCTTGTGGGGGGTAGAAACTGGCTGCAAACAGCAACCGACCGAAGGGAATGGAAGGAAACGGAAGAGGTTTATATCCAGCAGTGGAGAAAAGAAGGCTAAGCAAGAAGGAGTAGTTTTTGTGAGCAAAAATGACTTTTTAACACTGTTTTTCTAATATATTTTAGTACAAACTTCATTGAAAATTTGAATTTTATCTTGTTTGCACAAATTTTCTACTTATATTGTAAAAGTTAGAAAACAAACACTTAATCTTTTGGCAAAGAGGATGAAAAGTATTTTTTTGATCAATCAAAAACTCCCTTCCATACCCGGATTGGAATCAATGACTTTTAGTCTTTCTCAGATTCATTATAAGATCGTTTTTCTTTCCTTTGTGTATTAATAGTTCAATCGCTCACGACTCCATTTCGCTAATTTTATTTGACTGCTTTTAATGTCCTTGTGATATTAATGTGACATTCATCGCTTTATCCACCCTTAAATTTTAACAATGAGTTTAGCTATAGGTTATCCATTGAAAACCCTATAAAAAGTATCGATTATTTAAAAATTAAATGAATATAGCCGTCACATGTGCCTTATCTACTCGTATGTTATACAACATGTTTTTAAGATTCTTTATGCGACATTTGGTGGAACTTGTTGAGAGCAGAACTTTTTCGTGATTTTAAGATTAATTCATCTCATATTAAGATTTAAAAAATATTATTAAAATGTTGCTCCACAAGTTTGGGATGTAATTTTGTTAGACATTTTCTATAAATTTAGGAACTTAGTTCATAAAACAACAACAAAAAATCGATTTGAAGGAAAAAGTCTGCCAGGAAGCCTAGCTTTTGTATCAGTTCTGGGAGTGCAGTGGGATAGCTTTCATTGCACAAATTAATTGATAATAATAAAATATACAGATTGAAGGTTTAAGTGTCTTTAAAAGTGTATTTTAAATTAATTACTTTCGTTTTATACAAAGAGATACGATTACTATGGTCGAATGAACTATAATAGTTATATGGAAGACTTAAATAACTGTTCCCATCGCATATTGTATTATGTCCCATTAAAAACTTTTCACGACGTACAATGATGCTGATTAATATCATAAAAGATAACATTAACATTATAACTAATTTCAATCAGCACTCAAATATCCTCATTATACTGCCGAAGTTATGGTGATTGATTAACTTTAATTTCACAAATTATGATCTCGTTTTACCGTCCGAAGAGGCGTCGTCGTGTTTTATTGAAATTTTATAGGTAATTTGCAGGGGTGCGATGCGACACACAGAAACGCCATCGCCATCAACTCCGAGGGCGGTTTAACTACAAGCCGGGCAGTAAAAGAAGACGAGTTCGATGCCGTAATTACCAGTTTAGGTTAACTAGATCTCCAACAACCGGGGCCTAGGAGATGTTTAAACGTGTAACTCGCCCCACTCCTTTCTATGATACTTGATTATAATTACGCTGGAGGCAGTAAATAACTCGTTGCCGTATAATTTTACGTTGATTGTTTACGAGGTGATTACGCCGGACTATAAGTCAAGCTTTAGTGCCGATAAAAAGATGGCAAAATCGGTCGCAGGAAACGGAGGAGGGCCTTTGATCGCTATCGAAAGTCGCGATTAATCCGACGAGATGCCAGATGCGAGAGAATGGTTTTATTTTACACTTTATTTTGCTCTTAATGATTGTCATGCTAACGCACAAGAGATAAATTCAGCTGGTAATCTGTAGAGATATTTGGAAGCGTTATATTTTTGCAACGAGTCAAGAAAGTGCCCACTTCAAAGCCTAATAATTCTCCTCCTACAAATGGGCAGATAAAAACGGTTTGTTTTTCTTCAAAATAAATTACGCGTCCCGTTATAAATAATGAAAATTAACTGTTATTCATCGTAATAGATGATTTATTTACGTTCATATCATAAACCTTACTTTAGTCCAAATATTTACATACTTCTTGAACTTTTATTGGATTTGTCTAACGTCCAAGTGATCTCCAAAATCACATGCTATCTTGTTTATAGGCAATAAATTTATACAATTCAATGATTCTAAGTTTAAAATGAAGTTACTCAGATGATTTGACACGTGAGTTTACATAGATAGGCTCACAGAAATACTATGAAATTGAAATATTTGTGTAAATAATAAAAACACGAATACTTCACTTAAAAAAAAAAAAACAAAAAAAGTAACTGACTAACGCGCCATTTCCCATAATCTGTATTTGCAAACAATCTTCACCTCTTCCGCATTTACGCATACACGGCGATTATTCCAACTCTTGACCTGACCACTTTCAAGTGTTTGAAATGCTTGATTATGACAAGTTTTCCTTGTTCTTCCATTACTTTTATTACCAAAAACATTCACCTCATGAATTTATTTTACTATACTTATACGAGTATACTTAACTCACTAAACTGAGTTTTTATATTATGGTTTGACATCTCATCAAAGATGAAGAAGAACATGGAAGTCCGGGCATTTACAGGGCTGACGACCGTCATAGGCTGGTTGAAGTGATCACTTTACACACGTGTAACATTCACCAATTCTACCCATTATTGACAACCACACTACTCTAATTCTTGGAAGTTCTATATATATGAACCAATTTAGAAACCTTGTTCTTGAATCACTAGAACCTCACTAGAGACATCTATTGGTGAGATGAAAATAGGTTTTTTATTGAGCAGAAACTCTTTTATTAGTATGTGAGGTCCGAATCCTGGATTATAATCACGCACATGAGAAACGCCAGAAAATATCATTTTAATTTTTATTATTTAAGCTTATAATTTGACCAGATAATTTATTTACATTTTGAGTGTGTCCAAATACTTGTTCACAAAATCTGGATTATATCCAATTACAGGAGTTATTGTCATATTATTTTTTGACATCTTATTGACATTGAGATTTCATGGCTAATTACCATACATACGGTGGTGGCCATTAAGTGCGTTTTTGTATGTGATATAGTAATTACATACTCGTATATCTAAGTACTCGCCGAGGGCTACAGATTACATGCTCTTCAATTCGACATTAACGAGAGTGAACAGTGCGATTGACTTTATTGAGGAATGAAACAGTTTGGTCACGTGATGCGGGAGGTTTGATCGTGTCCAGGCAGCGAGCTGGAGGATTGCGACACACGCGATGTCATCTCGGAGCTAATTGATGTCAAGTACGGCGCGCACCGCCCGACAGTACCGAGCGCCAAACACTTACGGCCATAGGCGGCAAAGTAAACGGAACTGTGTACATACTCGTACATATATAAATTTAAGGACTTTTTTTCTTTATTATGTATTTTCTTTTCAAATACAGAAATTGATAAAATAGAAGTCCCGGTGAACTGCTAATGAAGCAACATTTTGAGTGTGTACAAAATCTGGATTATCTCCAATTACAGGAGTTATTTTCTTTTTTTTGACATCTCATCAAAGATAAAGAAGAAAATGGAATATTCTTTTCATCTCACCAATAGATGTCTCTAGTTAATTTCTAGTGATACAAGAATAATGTTTCGATATTGCTTCATATATATATAGAACTTCCAAGAATTTGAGTAGTGTGGTTGTCAATAATGGGTAGAATTGGTGAATGTTACACGTGTGTAAAGTGATCACTTAAACCAGTCTATGACGGTCGTCAGCCCCGTAAATGCCCAAACTTCCATATTCTTCTTCATCTTTTATGGAATGTCAAAAAATAATATGCTAATGAAGAAGTTTGTCACCGTGTTCTTAAAGTGATAAAAAAAGTACGAAAAAAAAATCATACTCCAACATTTACATATATTTTATAAATATATAATATAGATACATTTACGTACAATACACACATATATTTATATCAAGTAGTAAGATATTAATGAAAAGGTTGTATTTATATATTAAATGTTAAAATCAAACACTGATTGTTTGAGTCTGCCAAATTGTATTTTATTGTTAAAAAGCACATAAAAAATAACTTAGTGACGCTAAAACTGTTTTGCCTTGTTATGGCATTTTCAAACGAATGTTTGTACCCTGCCGAAATGGTGATTTAACAAAAAATTCAATCCATTTTTCTTAGATATCAACATTTTAAATATAATATATGCCGAGAACATAATCGATAAATATTATCAATTTGAAATAATCACCGCGTCCCAAACGTGGAGCCGAACGCTATCTGACCTAGTATTAAAATATATTTCGATCTCTCTGGATTTCGTTCAGGATCTTTTATTATAAATTACAGAAACCAGATTAAATCAAAATTTTCACTCTTACTTTTACCCGTAGATATTGATTGCAATGAAAACATTTGCATATAAAAATATTAATTTGAAAGAATATAAAATTGCAAAAACGTAAAATACGTAGGTGAATTTTAATGCGTCCTCCTTGAGGTAATTTCTCACGAAAACGGCGCATTATACATTGAACACCCAAATAATTATTATAATTTTATTTTATTTTATTATTATTATTATTTAGGATGATTATCTTCAGGTTATGTTACGCCACTGTATTTCTGAGTGATCTGTGACTGTTTTACGGCGTGACCATTAGGCAATCGTGTCTCCCGAAGTGATGGGAGAACATAGCGTGATTGGTTGTTTAAAATGAAAGATGGACTCGAAACATGGACGTCCATTCCCAAGTGGACGACAACACTGTGACGTAGGCACTTCGGCGTGAACTTTGGCCTGACACTTCGTGTGAAATGCTAGTGATGCATCTATTAAGGCGGATGCATTCCAATCTAAGCCATTCATTAATTTCAAGAAGCTGATCAAACTGAGACGAGAGATGTCCTCAGCGTTCAAACTGATTTGTATCTCATAACAATAATTTTATATGTATAACAAATCAAATTGATCTATGTTAATCAACATATACAGGATTTTTATTGAAGTCTTAAAGGTGGCGAAGAAGTTATTGATAATGTGTATTTGAAAGTCTGGGCATTTACAGAGCTTACGACCTATCGTTGTCTAGGTTGAGGTATTAAAGGTATATTCTTTTTCATTTTATACTTTTAAGCCTTTTGCATCCATGTTTTGTGGCAAAGTAATTTCCAAAAGTCAGTAAGACATGATTACAATTATGTATATATTTTTTTAATTTGGAAAATTATAGAATTGAAGTGAAATTCTAAAAAAATTGGAATATATTTAGTGTTGTTAAAAATGAAAAAAAATGTAAGTACAATACAACCTTTGTTATTTATACCTATCTAAAGCACAGTATATTAATTTTTTACTTGTATTTTTTTATTAATTTAGAGTATCAAAATTTTTGCGTACATTGACAAGTACCTATAGGTAGGTACTTGTCAATGTTGAATTTATGTTATTATACCATACGTGCAGCCAAATAAAACTAAAGTAATATTAGTTTTACAAAAGTGATAATCCGCAAAGCTTTTACCTATAGACGCTTGCCTGCAGGTAGGATAGGGAATGTAAATGTGAAAAATACATCAGAAACACCCAGACCAAATGAAAATAAATCTTTCTTTAATTTATTACACTTGGCGGGAATCGAACCCATGACGTTAATTTCGCAGTCGAGAGTCTACTCAGCATCGCCACGGTACCTATCAATCTTAGTCATTGTGACGTTGTCAGGTATTTTAAAGATGGGGTAAGTGGATAAAAATGGTCGGATTTAAGATGTATGAGTAAGGTCACAAGAGCCACTAATTTGCTATTGTGCCTAGAGCACAACAGGAATATAAAATGGCGATATGCGAAGCCAATAATTAGCAGCGACACATTGATTCTGATTTCATAATAAGATTTATACTGTAGCGTGGCGCCAAACACCAGCGTCTAGGTAATAATGGCGGGATTATGTTACTCCAACATGGCCGCCACTCCAGGCACGAGATGGCGGCTGTATACAAGACAAACAACCGCTAATTGGGCTACTCAATGCCGTACGCTGTATACACACGGAGGAATAACATACCATATCGAAATAATACGTCAGAACTGAGAAGGCAGAAACCGTATATATCGACGTGCACTACGTAAAGTGCTCTAACTACATTTTTGTCAATTTTGAGATATTTGGTGTACGTCATCAACTGATCGTTATCTACGAATATAAATAAACAAAAAAAAAGTATAAAATGAATTACGCCTTGTTTTAAGGCGTATAAGACGCTATCTACATCGAATTTTCGAAATGAACTGAACTCCTAAAACGCTAACTACTTAATTTTGACAAAGCATAAAGTTTTAAAACGATTTAATACATTATTTTATCGTATTATTAATATATAATACTAGTTTAGAATTTCAGATCAAACCGTTAAATTATAATAAAAAATTCGTTGAATAAATCTTCCAAGCTCTCTCCTGTAAAGTAACAAATTTGCAGATAGAGTACTTTACGTAGGGGCCGTCGATATGTAAAGGTCGTTCCTGCAGTGTTTGACTTGTCATTTAGTCATTGACTGGTGACTTCGAATGATTGACTCCATTAAGAAATGTCGTAGATAGATATTATTGTTTACATTATGTTTTATTCTGAGACGAATTGATACTCTAGCGGCGAGAAAAATAACTACAAACAAAGTTTACAAAACTTCTGTCTTCATCCGCAGGTGATATTGCTCACTGCTTTCAAGAACGTCATAAATCAAAAAGCTTGACTTTTCAGGAGAACGTTTAACTAACTAACTAACTAACTAACCATTACGCCGCTTCCCCGCAGGGGTAGGCAGAGAATAGAGCGCCACATCACTCTGTCCTTGCAAACATTCTTCGCCTCTTCCACGTTCATGCATCTCCTCATACATACCCGCCGATTGTTACGACTCCTAACCTGACCACTTTCAAGTATTTGGCATACCAAATCGTGCCATGTTTTTCTCGGTCTTCCTCTGCTTCTTTTCCCACTAACATTCGCCTCATAAATTTGTTTTACCGTTCTTTCCTCACTCATTCGATCTACATGTCCAAACCATCTCAACACACCTTTCTTAATTTTATCGATAATGCTTATCTCAGCTTTGCATTCCTTCCTTATTTCACTATTCGCACATCTATCATACATCGTTTTGTCACACATTCTTCTGAGAGATCGCATTTCGACTGCATTCAGTCTACTTTCATCCTTCTTTTGCCAACTCCATGTTTCACTTCCATACATTAGAGCTGGAACCAGGACTCCGTTGTGCACTGCCAGCTTAGCTTCCGCTGATAGGTTTTTATTTGCTATAACTGATTTCAGTGCACCATTCACTTTGTTCCCAGCATTCACTCTCCTTTCTATGTCTTTATCAATCTTTCTATCCCTAGAAAACATACTACCCGTTTATAAAGTTTAAAATATAATACAATGTATAAAAAATAAATATCAAGCCACTTATTGAATTTTTACTGTGCAACGGATCCATTAAACATCTATCATACAACGTTCTGACGAACATTGAAAATATGAACATAAGTAATCTACTGAATTAATTTATCTTACCTTGTTCGTTCTGTTGGCGGACCAGCACTGGAGTCATGGAAGTCTTCACTGGAGACGGAATAATTAAAAACGCGTTATTCTTCTCCAAATACTCCTGCAGGGTCATGGATTTGACCATTACATTGTTGGTATTAGCACAGTTAATCTTACTTAAATCAATTTTGGCACTTTTCACGGAAGTCGTTTTATCACTATTATTATTACAAGACACATTTTTGGCACCATTTGACAAACTTCCTATTACCGGAGTTATGTTCCTTGTTTGCGTTTTTAATTGGTTATTATTAAGGTTTTTATTTACAGGGTCATTCTTAATTATGTGTATTCTCACTAAGGCAGGGATCGCCAGTCCATTGGCAACCGCTTTGGTTTTCGTTTTAGTTATCACATGCGCTGGAATCTTGTTGATTTCATCAACATCAGACATATTTTCTGTTTTTGCTGCATCTTTAGACATATTTTCTGTTTTTGCTGCATTGGACGGCTCGTCTATAGGGTTACTTTTATCTTTTTCTACTGGTAAATTATTGTCATTGTCATGGTTAGTGCTGACTTTAACGAGTGAATTTTTATCTAATGGAAGGATATCAGTTTTTTCTTTACTCTCGCTACTTGAATTCTTAAGTTCTTTTATATCATCCTTGGTTTTCCAGCAAATGTTGTGATTTTTATCAGGTGTTGAAATACTGTGGTTTTCGCACTCGACTTTTTCAATTTCAGGTACATTTGCATTGTGCAAATGTCCGAAATTTATAACTGCTGGTCCAACGGTTGGTTTCAAAGCGTCTGAAAAAAATTATAAAAAAAAACATTATGAAAAGAAATAAAAAATAACCATTATTGATGTAATATATAATAAAACAATGAAGAGGAAAATATTTGCAATAGAAGTTTTTTACGTATTTTTTTTTCAACCTGTAATATTACATTTTCTGAGTATGAAAACTTAATCTTACAAAAATTATAGAAAATCGGTTATTAGTTTATACTAATAACAATGTAACTGGAAAATATAATTATAAATATTGATATCTCAACATAGATAGAGAAGAATATGGCAGTATGGGTATTAACAGAATGTCATAGGTTGGCTAATTTATCTCTTTATACACATATAATATTCACCATTCTACCTATGATTGACAACCATACTACTCAAGTTTTTGGAAGTTGTATTTATCCTTCAATTGGCACCCTTTTCCAGGTGTTAGTCTTTGGTAGCAGAGGTAGTGTAGTTGAGACTATTTTGAGATAGTGGAAAAATCTAGATTTATAAACAAAGACTTGGACTTATTAAAAATACTGTAAATATAATCATGGCCAATAATTCATCGCATATCATATGCAATTTATCAGGACCTACACATTAATACCCTTTATAGTTGAGAGTTGCCAAAAAGTTTTAGTCCTACATATATTTTTTTAAACCCTTATCCAAACCCGATAGCGCATAGGGCACTGTATTAATAAACGCAGTGTTATCTTGATCATTAACACATGAAGGGAATGTGATCAGCCCACCGCTTCAGGTACCAGTCCAGGGTTATATTGAATAAATATTTCAGTGAAAAATAACCGTTATTTATTTGACTTCCCCTGGGAATCGAACCCGGGACCTCTAGTACGGTAGCCGAGCGTGTTGACCACTACGCTAGGGAGGAGGACTAAAATCTACTCGTATAAGCTAGCTTTTTAATAAATATTAAAGACAAATGATAATAATTGATAAAAAATGACAAATAATAATAATAAACAATATTTATCCGGCGAAAATCCTTGTACCTACGTCGAAATAAAATCAGACCAAAGCTCTCGATTCGCTCCTCAAGTCTCCCGTTAAACCTTCATCCCTTATCACGAATCGGATGACCAGCGTCGGAGGGCCTCCATATCGGGCGGTAATTGGCAAGACGACACCTACTTACCCCCTCCTTTATAATAATGGCATAACATATCTGCAGCCATAAAATATCATTAGGTCACTTATTACCGGGGGGCGCTTCACCGCCGCCCCCAGCCGGGTCTGGGGGGCGGTTACCGCGGGGGGCGGATGGGGGTCCCTGAGCCCGAGTTTAGTGCTCCATTTGCCCTGTATTACCGCGCCTCAATCTCGGGAGAATCAACTGAACATATGACATCTATGTAGGTAGGTGACTTTGCAGCCAAGTCTTCGACACAAGCGGAAACATTGTTTCCACATGTAAACGCAGTGAAGATCAATAAAAATCTATTCATGTAGGCGTTCGGCATGGCTAGATTCCGGGCTTATTTCTGCGCACGATTAAAAAAAATTACACTTTTTAAAATGAAATTGCTTGGTTTTCAACCACTTTTCATTGGTGTTTTTCTCCAACCGGTTTCAACAAAAACTTTGTCACCATCAGGGCTAAACATATACATGACCTATTATTAAGAATACACCAATCATTTAGTACTGTGAAAATAAAGTTAGAGTAAAAAGACATGTCCGCCTCCGTAGTGTAATGGTCAGCATGCTCGGCTACCGTTCTGGAGGTCCCGGGTTCGATTCCCAGGGTGGGGTCAAATAAATATAAGTGATTTTTTCACTGTAATATTTATTCAATATTACCCTGGACTGGTACCTGAAGCGGAGGGCTGATCACCTTTCCTTCATGTGTAAACGATCAAGATAACACCGCGTTTATATGAAGCAGTGTCCTATGCACCATTGGGGTGCGGATAAGGGTTTTATTATTATTAAAAAGACATGAGTACCAATTCGAAATTTCAAATCGATCAAAAAAAGAGGAGTGAGTTGTGAAACTGTGGCTGAGTTTGATAATGCCCTAACAAGGCGAAACAATTGTCCCGAATTTTATTTTATTTAAGTGTTATTAAAAAAAATACAAGTTACTCAACTTTAAAATCGGTGTTTGATTTTAATATTTAGAAAAAATAATAAAAGTTATTAAGAATCTAATGCGTCATTGGGCAAAAAGTTTTGATTGAGTTTTTTTCATCCATAAAGACTTACCATTTACTGAAAACCTACCATTGTATTGATAAACATTAACCTTTTAGGCATACCAGGACACTAGATATTATAGAGGGTATACTCCTGAACATCCTATCTTCTTCCCTCCCTCAGGAACTTCGCAAGAGATAACTGACTGCCCCACAGGCAGAACCTTCGTCTCAACCTCCCACATAACTTAAGGGTGTAAATTGCGGTCGCATCATAAAAAGGGAAAAATTATTTATCAGTGAAATCATCCTAAAATCCTAAACACGTATTTTTCTACTGTTTCAGAAATCATCTAAAAGTTTTTTTGGTATAAAACAATGCTAATAAGGTATTTTAATTTATTTATTGTTTCGGCATTCGCTTTGTATTTTATTAATGCGTTAAATGGATTTCTATGATTTAGTAAAAATATTCAATATTTTTATCTTGCTTGATAAAAGGTATTATTTCAGATTAATTGATCCAAGGATGACAAAAGTTACGCAAAAGTGAATGCTGACTGTTATTTATAATAAAAAAGCATATGTATACCATTACAGCATTTTTAATATGTCCAAATACGTGTTCACAAATTTGGGTTTTCTCCATAAAGGAGTTATATTGACTTATTTTGACATCCCAACATAGATGAAAATGAATATGGAAATTTGAGTATTTATACGCGCACGCGATTGCGTATAAAGTAAAAGGTCATTAGTATTGTAATTAACCAGACTTCCGTATTCTTTTTCGTTAATTTTAAGTTGCACAAAAAATGTTTATACCATATCATTAATAAAAATAGAAATTTTTAGTATACATGAAAATATAACGGAATTTTACTGTTCTGAATTTAAAAAAAATATATTTGTAATATGAATTATTGGGATTTATTGATTGATATATTTACTACCCGTAATTATTGAAATTTATAAAAATAAATTTCTAGAAAGATAAGAAGGTTCAAATTTCATATTAACCTCTTAATCCAAAACGTTTGTTTGCAAATAAAATACTGCTCTGATACAGGAATATTTTCTGAATGAAAAAAAATAGGTAATTTTTCCACTAAAGAAATAAAAAGACGCTTTTGTTTATTCAATTTATATATTCATTGCTACTTTCGATGAGGTGCGCCGGTGCTTCTCGAAGGACCGAAGGGATGAAGATAAGTTTTAAGATAAAGGCCCAGTTTCCTGTGTACTTTCTCAGCTTTGGCTCTCCAAGTCGTCCACCTAGGTGGCTGTCGAGTTGCTCAGTCATGTCCCCGAAAGGTCTCAGCGTCCGGCTGCTAATGAGTAATTAGGTGTAATGGCGTCAGATGACGAAATCCACCCGAGTGCCAGGGAAGTGGGGGGAACGACTAAGAAGTTAAGTGAATGTCAAATAAAGAACCTACTTAAATAGATAGGTAGGTGTTATATATATATATATATATATATATATATATATATATATATATATATATATATATATATATATATATATATATATATATATATATATATATATATATATATATATATATATATATATATATATATATATATATATATATATATATATATATATATATATATATATATATATATATATATATATATATATATATATATATATATATATATATATATATATATATATATATATATATATATATATATATATATATATATATATATATATATATATATATATATATATATATATATATATATATATATATATATATATATATATATATATATATATATATATATATATATGTCATCATAATCATATCAGCCCGTTGAGGTCCACTGCTGGACAAAGGCCTTCCCCTTCCGCCTCCACTCAGTTTACATAAATATGTGTATACTGACTAAATAACTAACGAATAGAACGCCACATCACTCTTTGTCTTTCTTTGTAAACGAAGAATGAAAGAAGACTGAATGGAGTCGAAATGCAATCTCTTAGACGAATATGTTGCAAAACAATTTATCATGGATGTTCGAATGGTAATTAATGTAAGGAAATAATGCAAGGCGTTATCTTTATTTAATAAAGGTGTGTTGAGATGGTTTGGGTATGTGAATAAATCACTGAAGAAGGAATAATAAAATAAATTTAAGAGGCAAATGTGTTTGATAATAAAAACAGATGAAAACCGAGGAAAACTTGGCATGATCAAGTATTTTAAATACTTGTAAGTGGCCAGTCCAGGAGTCATAATCGGCGAGTATGTATCAGGAGATGTATGTATATGGAAAAGGCGAAGAATGTTTACAAAGACAGACTAGTGTGGCGTTCTATGCCCTCTGCCTACCCCTGCGGTGAACCGGCGTTATAGTTAGTTAGTAAGTTAAATTTAACAGATATTCATTCACCCGAAGATTAAGATTTAAAAAAATACATATTCATTGGTTGGTGAATAATATAGTATGCATATTTACGAGACGATTAATCTGTAGCGAGCAGCATCTCTAATCACCATCGTTTGATATTATTGTCATAATTCATTGGTGTGTTAACCTTGCTAATATAGAATGAATCTATCAAACATTAAATTCACCCTTAGAAATGATTACAGCTATATATACTATGTTCGTAATCAGATACATTGTTCAGCGAGGATCCACCGTGACGCGTCACGGCAAATCACGGAGAGAAATCCATCGGTCAGATTTCGCACGGTCCGCAGAGAGCGGCGGGGAGTCACCTAGGCGGAATGCGAACACATAAACAGAAGTGGGATGCTGAGGGTGGAAGGGAAGGTGATCTCACCCCTGCCACGAGAGGGTGGATAGATGAAAGATAATGCTATAAGAGGACAAAGGGGGATGATGATATGTGAAGAAATATACAAACTGTTGTAAAGTAATGCATCACTCAACAAAACATTCGGGCACTTGTTCAAATTGCTTGTGCAAAAGGGTTTCGATTAAAGCATAAATATAAATATTAAAAGTCTATAAATTTATCACTTAAACCAACCTATGATAAGTCAAAAGCCCTTTAAATGTCCAGGCTTCCATGTTCTCTTTTATATGTGTTAAATGTGTATCAAATTTAAGATATGAACAAAACATTCAGGCACTTGTAAAAGTAGCATATGCTAAAGAGTTTCTATTGAAACTAACATATTAAATGTGACAAGTATATAAATTGTTCACTTAAATCAGTCTATGATAAGTCGTTAGCCCATTAAATGTCCAAACTTCCATATTCCCTTTCATCTATGTTCAGATTTGTATCAACTTTAAGATATGTATAAAATATTCACGCATTTGTTCAAGTAGCATGTGCAAGAAAGTTTTAATTGAAAAAAATATAATTGATAAATTAAATATGAATTCAAGTCTATAAATTGATCACTTTAACCGGCCTATGATATGTTGTCAGCCCTTTAAATGCCCATAATTCCTCATTTTTTTTCATCTATGTTGAAATATGATACAACTTTTACAAGTTGCTATAAAAACATGTAAATTGTAAAAATTTACCATCCAGAATATTGAGAATGGGTTTTCTCCAAAGGTGTCTACTCACTTACATCTAAAGACGCTATACAATAAATATTATATGAAAAATCTCATTCGTTCTTCTTTTTATTCAAACCTTAAAAATGCAAATAATTAAATAACATCTTATGAACAAAAAATCGGAGAGTAAAATACCACCAATTCAAATAAAATATTCATTTCTCCATAGTGTAGTAGTCAGGATATTAGGCTACTCTGCTGTAGGTCCGCGATTCGATTCCCAAGAGGGTAGTAAATAAAGATGACTTTTTTCTCACTCTAATGTTTATTTTATATAACTTGAAGCTGGGCTGATCACTTTTCCTTCGTGTAATTAATGATCAAGATTGCACAACTTCTATATTGCCCAGTATTCTATGTACTATTAGGGACAGATTAGGGTAAGAAGAAAATAAAGAAGGACTTAAGAACCACTTGTTCCTGTTCTGGGTATATATATGCCTCTGAATAATAACTAGATTTTAATCCTTATCACGAGTAACGTCACTCTACACTGCGAGTAAATCCCGTACGTTTTTAAAATTTAATCCTTCGTAAAAGGTGTTTTAACCCATTCAAATTTACTGAAGCGTTACCTTTGAACAGCCCTCAAATGGCACACGTTACAAAGAAAATATAATAAACTCTCTTCAAATATAGGTTTAGTGAAAAGGTGGGCGATATTCAGTTTAACATTTATGCAAGTGTTAGTGAGATATTACGTTCTTATTGGTTGTATGCACCGTAAAGTAAATTGTAAAATATCTACATGACAGGGTTGGATTTCACAATTATTTTTTAGATTTTAAGCAATAAGGTACTAAGATGGACTAAGATTCAATTTTTTTGAAAAATTGATTTAGTATCTTTAATATCTCTCTAACCCTTATCCGCACCCAATGGTCCATAGGGCACTGCATTGTATTGACGCAATGTTATCTTGATCGTTAATTATATGAAGGCAAGGTGATCGCTCCTGCGCTTCAGGGACCAGTCCAGAGTAATATTAATTTAATATTAGAGTATAAAATCACTTATATTTTTTCTCACCCCCCCTGGGAATCGAGCCTGGGACCTCCAGGACGGTGGCTAAACACGCTGACCATTACACCACGGAGGTGGACTAATATAATTGTGTAAAAACAATACAATATATTTTTAACAATTTTAAGATTAAATGATGATTTTATGTTTGATGTTTATTTATATGAAAAAATAGTAATTTAAATAGTGAAGTAAAATATAAAAAAAGTTAATAATATGCCAATATGGTTGAAGATTTTATAATAATCTTAAAGCAAGATTAGAAGGGGATTTCGTAAATCGACAATCGGGTAAGGGTCGCTTTGTTAATTCGGTCTACACGGTTTGATTGCAACATGTGGAAAAAATACTTTGGATTGATAGAATTCGCTAAATAAAATAATCGACTAACTGCTAGTCAGAATAAAATATTAAGGCAGGTATTCACATTGACGAACTATGCTAGAATGAGTACTACATAGACTGAATATATTTTTGTAATATTTTTACTATTTTATAAAATACAATATAACGTCCAATTTGTTTTGTAACGCGTCTAATTCGGTTTGTAAAACGTTCAATTTGAAGTTACAAATCTGAAGCAAGAATAAAAAGGTCTATGGACGTGACGAAACACCCAATGAAATTTTAAAAGTAATTGATGATAGTAACATTGACTACCTACTCAATTTATTTAACATGATCTATAACACGGGGGGTATCACCCAAGACTGGGTTAAATCTATATATTTATCAATTTTCCAACAAACAAACAAAACGGCATCCGAAAAAATGCAATGATTACCATTTGATAAACTGTTTGAGTCACGTTTTGAAGATATTCTGTAAAAAAAATACACTTCAAGAATAAAAATAAAATGTTAAGTTTGAGTTTCTTTTTTAAAATAGGTCCGGCGATAAGTCGTTTAAATCCACCCCTGTGTTTTGCACCAACACATGGAAATAGTTTATTATATTACGTGTGACTCCGTTTCCAGTGTAGGAATTATTATTGAAACATCGTAGAGGATCTGTCTGAATATAGCGGGATTACTCGGACGTGGACCATTGGTTCATTATTCATGCTTCGCACCACTTAATCTCCCAGTTACCTATTGTGAACATGTTCGTCCTTAACACCTAGTGCTAATATACAAGGACTCGATCTGTGACGACAGCATTGTCAATACATTACGACTATTGTAGCGAAATACTGTTCTGATACAATACCTACTACATATCGCTCACTCCTTTAAGAACGTCATAAATCAAAAAACTTGATTTTTCAGGAGAACGATTTTAAAGTTTAAAAATATAATACTATGTATTAAAAATAAATATCAAGCCACTTTTTGAAGGATTTACTGTGCAACAGATCTTTTTAGGTAAAACTTGAAGGTTTTTTCTCCATTTTAAAAATATTTATTATATTAAAAAAAAAATATTAAACAATACCTTTTCTTCAAAACGCAAAAACAACATTTTGTGCCCTGTAGCGGGTAAATATTAAGTTAAAAATATGCCTTTTTTGCTAAGATATAGTACATTTTTTGGGCATTCCGAAAACATGCACAACAAAACATTGTCGATTTTTGATTTATGACGTTCTTGAAAGGAGTGAGCGATATTTGACATTTCAATGACAAGTATATGACAACATTTTAAGTGTGTACAAATCCATGTTCGCTAATTTGAGTTTCTCCACATCGGAGTTATTTTTATATTTTGACATCTCTATATAGATGAAGAAGGATATGGAAATCTGCGTACTTACAGGGCTGATGAACTGTCATAGGCTGGTTAAGTGATTCATCATACGGATACATGATTGAGGACCATACTTCTCATTTTTTGGAACTCCTACATATATCGTTTAAATACATCTATAAATTTATCATATAAATATAATTTTACATATTATCATATAAATATACACAAATAAATATATACAAGACACACAAGCTGGCTTGGTGAGTCTCTGCAATTTTTTTTAAATATGTTAAAAACTGTTTTTTTTTAAAATAAATATATTTTATTAATGTTAGTAAAAAAAATTAAAAAATACAGACTATCATCAAAAATGTGGTAATCATGGGTAGAATTGTGAATATTATATGTATGTGTGTAAATTGATCACTTAACCAGCCAATGTCAGGTTTTAAGCCGTGTTAATATCCACACTGACATATTCTTCTTCATCTTTGTTGAGATGTCAAATTAGAAAAATATTTTTTTAAACTTTATATCCAGAAAATAAATATATATGTACCTACATTGGCGGGCCTATTGTTCAGAAGCAATATCATCCAATCAACCAAAAATATAAATAAAATATTAAGTATTATAGTATATATTTTTAATGCTTTTTGCTAATACTTTATGTCACATTTTATAAACTTCGTAGAAAAATAACTTGTAAAAAATATGAAATAGAATTTTGTCTAGCCTCATACCAGACTGATGATGTCGGTAACGCAAAACCCGGTCACTGATCAAATAAAATATATGTGGAAAAAACTAAATATTTTATTTTATTATATTAAACGGAATTGTTTACCAATGCCTTCGCTGGCCAGCGAGTAGTGATAAGAGTATCCCACCTATATACCATAGAACAAACCCAGGAGAAAATTCCAGTCAAACAAATCCCATATCCCATATCATCCTATTATGCAACAGCACGATCTCATCACATGCCCCCCACACGGGGTGCTATGACGTTTCTATCTTTTATTTCCAGAATACATTCCACATCCTGAGAAAAGTGTCCACTTACACTTGGACATACGAAGTAGTATTATATATTTAAATTATTCTATGTACTACTACTACATACGACTACTGCCATTACGCCGTTTCATTACTGGGATAGGCAGAGAGGATGGAACTCCAATCTGCTGTTCTGTCCTGACATTCCTCGCTTTCTTCACATCCATACATCTAGTCACACATGCGCTCCGATTACGCAGACTTTTGACACCACCAAATTTTAGGTTCTGATTGAACTTAGTATTTTTCGGCCGTCCTCGTTCTGTTATCCAGCTCACATTCGCCACATATATTTTCTTGATCATTCTTTCGTTATCTATTCGCTCCACATGTCCATACTACCTTAAATAATTAGTTTTTTATCTTTTCAATTATCCCTTGTTTAGCCTAACATTTCTTTCTTATATCATCGTTTTTAATTCAGTCACACAATGATTATTTACACATTCGTATGGGGGAGCGTATTTCAACAGCGCTCACTAAAAAATATGTCATTATATTATTAAAAAAGATAACACTAATCAAAAAGAATTTTCCATAATATTCATTGAAGTATTGATATTCCATGACGAAACTCATTTATAATATAATAGTAAGCAATTGATGTTTGATACAAGAACTTAATGAGCATACTTGAAATATTAGTTTATTCTCATCATGCCGTCTTTTGTGAAGTGCTTAGTCATCAAACAAAATATATAGTTAAACTAAAATACCAAGTATTAAATTTTATCAAGTTCATATTTTATTTATTTATATATTTATTGAACGGCTGAAGCCTTTAAAGTAATACATATAATACATATATACAGTATCTAATACAAAAAAAAATACACTAATGAATACACTAATAGAGAAACAAAAAGTCTTGTAACAAAGAGTCTTATAACATAAAATCATAATTAAAATAATAAAATAACAAGTAGTAAGCACTGGTAAATACACGTCTCCTTCAAACACTATCGGTGAGCAGTAAGAGAGAATGAAACACAACGTTTAAATTTATCCATTATAACATGGAGAAGAAATGCTGAGAAAGTACAGATTTCAAGGAGGATAACAATATATTAAATAAATCTATACTTTCGAAAGCATTGGCTAACATGTGAAACCGCGGAATCGGAGAGAACATGGCATAGTTTGCATTATGTACAAATACTGCGAATACAGATTTTTGCCTAGTACCTCTTTGGCGCACGCTAAGCTTTATTTGGTTTAGGAGATCAGGGCTGTCCAAAAAATTGTTAATAATTTTATGTAATAGAACCAGATCAGTGATTTCCCTTCTGTCACTTAGATTTATCAATTTAAGCCGCTTCATTATGCAATTATCTAACTTTTTATAAGGAGCATTCATATTGTACTGTATTTACATTGGTTTTAGTGAAATAACAGTATAAATAAAATAGATAATGATTAATTTAAGTTTAACTTGGTAAATACTACTATTTCTTAAACACGCGTCGCAATTGATTTTAAGAAATAATGTAATTTACCAAGTAAAACTTAAATTAAAATGAATACATTTTACCACACAGTGACAAATTGCCGAATTAATTTAAGTAAAAGTTCGTTTGTTCAAAATCGTAAATCTCTCAAATTTATTCACCGATTGCTTTGAAATTATAGAACGTTGTGTTAGAATACGCGCTTGTTTTTATCTATCTGCGACAAGTATTTTCAACGGTAGCAGGTATTTTTTTGTTGTTTTTGTTGAAAAACAGCCTTATAACTGCAATGTTACGCCATCTGTTGAACGTACTAGCAACAGAAACAATATTAAACATAGCTTATGGCAGATAGGGGTCTTCTTAACAGCGCATTTTTAATGTTTTTGATTGCATTGTTGTTCTGAAGGTTTTAAATATTTTCATTGCTTTACAAGCATTATGAGATTATACATGTTAGAAATGTTTTCCTTTTTTTATTTTTCTTTTAACCAGATTAAGCCACGGTAATGAGTGGCTAGATAAAGCTAGTTTACAATAAAAAAGAAAACACGATTTTATAATCTTTTTTTTTTTCTTTATATTTATATTAACAACCATCACCCCTAAAACGACAGTTTTTTTTTACAACATTTTGAGTGTGTCCAAATACTTGTTCACAAAATCTAGATTATCTCCTATTACAGGAGTTATTTAAATCTCACCAATAGATGTCTCTAGTGAAGTTCTAGTGATTCAAGAACAAGGTTTCTAAATTGGTTCATATTTATATATAGAACTTCCAAGAATTTGAGTAGCGTAGTTGTCAATAATGGGTAGAATTGGTGAATGTTACACGTGTGTAAAGTGATCACTTAAACCAGCCTATGACGGTCGTCAGCCCCGTAAATGCCCAGACTTCCACATTCTTCTTCATCTTTGATGAGATGTCAAAAAATTATATGAAAATAACTCCTGTAATTGGAGATAATCCAGATTTTGTGAACAAGTATTTGGACACACTCAAAATGTTGTAAGATATGATTGTTAAAATTAGATGATCTTTATGATTCATTTAATATTTTAAAAAAAAATCCAGTATTTGATTTTTCGAACCAACGATATTTATTTTATTCCAAAAGTATATTTCAAACTGTACGTGTTGTATATTAAATTCAAAGAGTCTCCTCTCCACCTTATTTAACCCTGAGGTGATAGCATAAAGTATTGGAAAACTCCAAACCGTTTATACGTGGGGTGTGAAAATATTTACTGTTTATTTTAAGATGGTCTTTCACGGACTGGAAATGGAGAATTTCTCGGTAATTTTTATTTGGTATCTTCCAAGATGCTGTTACAATATTTTTCAGAAAAGTTACACAAAAAAGATACATCTTGGCAGTTAAATGTATCGATTTTGAAACTAATTGAAATAAAATAAATTAGAAAAAAACTAATGCAACCGATTAATGTGAATTAATTTTTTATAAGAATGTATGCATCCTTATCAAATATGTTAGATTTTTGACTTACAGGCATGTCAATATTTAGCACCAATAAATATCTTTCATTTTTTATGTGTATATTTATTTTAGGCTCTCAACGATTAAAATCATATTTTTTTTGATTCAGCATTAACTTTCTGGAATGACGTGTTGATTATTAAAATTTTAACTTTTTGATAATTGTATTATTGTACTCAATAAGTGTTTCAATTAATACTAGTGTTAAATTTTTCAAACGCAAATAAGGGGAATTGAACATTTTGTCCGCCTCCGTAGTGTAATGGTCAGCACGCTCGGCTACCGTTCTGGAGGTCCCGGGTTCGATTCCCAAGGGGGGTAAAATAAATATAAGTGATTTATTCACTGTAATATTTATTCAATACTACCATGGACTGGTACCTGAAGCGGAGGCCTGATCACCTTTCCTTCATGTGTAAACGATCAAGATAACACTGCGTTTATATGACACAGTACCCTATGCATCATTGGGGTGCGGATAAGGGTTTTATTATTATAATTATTTTTTTAAAATTATGTTTTAGGAACAAATTTCATTTTTGCTCAAGTTTTTGTAAAAGTAATTACAAACCTTTATTTGGGTAAATAAATAAACATTGAAATAGTTCGATAAATAACCGGAATTATTTTTATAACTTAAAATTTAATTGTTTTGATTGCCGTTTCCACTTCAACCACTTAAAAATTCAAATCCAAGAGAAAATGCTATTTTTACTGTCCAACCTATCGAATATTGAGTACATACTAAGTTCGGCGAGTAAACTGAAAATCAGTTAACATTTTTTATGGTGTACTTTACAAAAGGGAAGAATAATTCTTATGCCATAACTGAGTTCGTGGGTCCATACAGACCCAATAAAATGTACTTTTTAATGTTTTCCTCCATACGTGGTATAGAACTGTCATACGATTTGAGATTTTCGTGACAACGTTTTGTACCTACATACAGTGGGTTCCGGACTTTCGGCCTGAACAGATTAACTATAGGTGGTGAAATAATTACTCATCGGTTTTTCAAATGGATCTCAATACTAAATAAGTACAAGAGACCTTTACTACAAAAATTATCGGAAAATTACTAAAAATGTCCATAAAAATTAAACAAATCGTAGTAAATATGTAGTGATCTTTATAGTGTAGCTTAATAAGTCAACGAATATAGAAAATAGAAAGCACTTTATTAGATAAACAGGTTTATTAGATAAACCACAAAATGTACCATTCATGGTGCGAATATTTAATTGTCAAAAAATTAATAACCTTACTTTTTTTGAAAACATTGAATAGATATTTGAGCTTTTAATAGATCTTATATACAAATAAATCATCTATAAAAATTGTCTTTTTTTTACTGACTATATATTCTTATTTAATATTTAAATTTTCATTTTATTTTTATTTTTATGTGGATTTATAGTTGTTTTATTTTTATTTTGAAAAAAAAACTTCAAAAAAGAGATTGAGTAGACTGTTCAAATAACCTATTTTTAACAGTCTACGATTTTACTGGATTATGAGAAAAAGAAAAATAATATAATAATTGCAACTAAAGTGTAATTTCTTTCTGTAGTCTAAACGGACCAAATAATAAGTATTTATTCCATAGCTTTCATAAAGCTTAATAACTAATACGACTCTCAATAGCAGTTACATTTTATTTATTGTTTCGGCATTAACCTTGTTGTAAGACATGTTACAATGATTAAAGAAAACACTTCGTTTTTTACCACTTGAGTTTTATTATAGACAACATGTTTCAGAAGTTGAACTTCCATCATTCAGGTCTGTATAATACAACATATAATAGTCTGTATAATTAGTTATTATACAAACCTGAATGATGGAAGTTTAACTTCTGAAACATGTAGTCTATAATAAAACTCAAGTGGTAAAAAACGAAGTGTTTTCTTTAATGATTGTAGCAGTTACATTTGTAGAAATATCGAATGCAGTTAGGGGTTCCAAAAATATTCTCAAATATTAATACCCACTCAAGGATATCAGTTACTTAAGGGAAACAAGGAAAAATTAGGCTATGTAAAGGTTAATATTGACTTATACTTAACAATTTTGAACGAATACCAAAATTCGCCTTTGTACTTTGATATATCTGAAAAAAATTGGGTCGAGGTATAGTGTAGTGTAATGGTGCTACAGACAGCTTACCGACCTAATAACATTAATACTCGGTATCGATACGTATTGAGATATAGTTTTATAATGAAAATTCGTTGATTTTCATTCATTTTATTGTTTGCTTAATGGATATTGAAGAGATTTTTTTCACCGTGTATATGAGATAAATCCGGATGAGTACAGTGACGAAGGCCGGAAATGCCCCAATAAAATACATCAGGACGCGGGGAGCAGAAGGGAACTATAGAGGGTGGGGGTTATTTTAGGATCCTCGCGCGAGAGGGGGTGTCAGCGATTTCATCTATCCGTAAGTAAATGCGTGAATACGTACTGAATTTATAGCCAGTGTATGTCTGTAAGGGAGCCAAGAGGGTGCAACTAAAATTAATGGAAACGTTGTGGGCTTCCTAGTTTTTTTTTCTCCAAATATTGATAACAGTATTTAAAATTATTAAAATAAGTTTTTCTGAGTAAACACCGCTATTTTATGTATCAAATGTTTAACCAAACACTGATTTTTTTTAGTCTACTTAGTTGTATTTTATTGTTAAAAACAAACGAATATGAAGATTAAATGAACTGAAGGAAATGTCATAACTAGGCGAAACAATTGTTACGGAATTGACTTTTATGTGTTTTTTTTTACAATAATATACAAATTAGTATACTTAATCAATCGGTGTTTGATTTAACATTTAATACATAAATTAAAATGGAGTTCTAAAAATTAAACGCCAAATCCATAAAAAAAAATCTCTTTTTCTTAAAATCAATTATGATCCTTATTTCGATGCATTCCACATCATTTTCAACGTGTTGCTATAGAAAGTGTTGCTTTATAAGAAAAAATAGTATTTACTAAGTAAAACTTAAAATAAAAATAGGTACATTTCACCACAAAATGCCGAATCAATAATGATAATAGTGTTTTTATTGAAATCAAAAACACCTCATTGCCTTATGTACTTTAGACAATATCAATTAACGTATTCAGTAATACTGATCCTAGATTTAGCCAGTACCTACTTTTTTTATTGATTATTTTTTCTGTAATACATTTTTAAAGATGAATAATTCGTTGTTATAACATGTACAATTATTTTAATTTAGTACTATTTTTGCAGGCCGAGGCGTCCTTTTATTAAAAATAGGAACCAAATTTTGATATAGTTGGTTCGAACCTAGACACTCATGACTCAGAGTCTACAACACTAACCACGGGACTATAACCCGACATTTCGCGAGGGAGAGATCGAACTAGATAAGGCGGTATGATAAAAACCATGGCTGGCTACCCGTTTCCAGAAGCACTCTAGAGAAGATATCGTATTATACAACATGGAGTGATATAGCAAGAATGCAAAAACAATTTATTTCAATTCAAAGATATAATTAAAAAATAATATTTAAATATATTAATGTTAAATGTCATACCCTCAAATGATGTTTACAACGTTTTGAGTCCAAATACAAATTATTAACAAATCTGGAAATTCTACACTTAATTTTTCTTTTTTTGGAATTATTTTTACATTTTGACATCTCAAAAAAATAAAAGAAATCAATTATGCAATTGATTACGAATTACAATATGCATTTAAACGCATTAATCAGTCTTGATAATGAAGCGGTTAGCTTCGAAACCGGTTGACATTTTAATTACGTTATAATAAAATATTTATACTGATTTCAAAACAAACTTACATTTTAATTACGTACATGTGACTTATTTCGAAAAATGCAACTATGACTGCATGCTTTAAAATTATCCACTACATGATAAAAAATTAATACAATTTATTTTCGAATCTCTGAAAAACGGTTTCTAATACCGGGTAAAGAAAAACAATAAATGTCACGGAAAATGGGTTCTCTACACCTATAAATACACGGTTGAAAATCTTCAGGAGTGCTTTAACTGTCAGCGGCTGTCAATACGCCACATTTCACCCTAAATCTAAATGTATTGATACAATTCACCCCAACTACCCTGTACACCCCGCTATCCTCATTGTACCCGGTAAATGTATAAGAAGAGAGGAATATATTTCATCATTCGATTACTCTCCCCTAGATTTACCAGATTATGTAATATTTTTGAGTACGTTGCCATAGCTAACTGGTGAAACGGAATAAACGAATATTAGGATTTTAATATCGATAATTTTTATCTGGACTCCATTAACAAAATGGTATTTAACGATTGTAAATCAATGATATTAAAACGACTTCAATCAGGCTCAAATCTTAGATTTTTAAAAATTAAAATTTCACTTAGTAAATACCACTTTATTTTAAAATCTATTTTGACACGTGTTAAGATGCATTACGCATAATTTTCAAGCACCATAATGCGGAATGCATCGAAACACATGTCACAATAGATTTTAAAAAAATAGTGGTATTTACTAAGTAAAACTTAAATTGAAATGAATAGATTTTACCACTAAGTGACTGCTGAATCAATGGATGAAATCATAGATTTTTGTTTGTTTTCAAAATTCTTGATGTCTGTCTTTAAGGCCTAGTATTCGTCAAATCACAACTTGATTTTCTCTAAATCCAGCTAAAATTTAACGTAATTGATATTTTTACTAAAACACCGTTTTTGCATTGAATAAATAAAAAAGAATTAAATGGTTTTGAAAAGAAAAGAGTTATTGAAAGGTAAGGACTTTAAAAATATCTATCAAAATATTTTTTCCATATACATTTCAAAAAAACAAAAAATTTCATATTTACATTTATTGAAAAAATCAGGCGTGAACCGACATGTGACCTCTCTGGTAATCTCCGGTGGAAAGAGTTTTGGTTTGCGAATATCCTTTTAAGGATAAACGAAGCATTGCTTCGTGAAACAGTACAAAGTATTCGAAGTACAACCCTTTCATTATTATAGCGGAATCAATAAGGGATGACGCAATAAAAAAAATCATCATAAACAAATGTCAAGTTCAAGCTGAGAACCCCGCACCATTAAACTCGATTGTCGAAAGGGGTTGGGGAATCCTTCTACGGAGGACGTTTAGCCAAAACCATAACCATTACTCAAATTCGAGTGGATTTTCGTGATATTTAGTTGGTTTCCAGTACTTAAAAACTCGGCCTTCCATAGGCTACACCTATCGACAATAAAACCTAATACGAACATCGAAGAAAATATATGATTTTATTATACAAAATATATCTCGGATGGTTTTATATCATTGCATAAAATAAATTATAAAGATACGGTTCGATAATTTTTGTTCCATATTCGTGATTATTATAACGTTATTTATGCACGTCTAAAAGTAGGCAGAAAGGCGCCATTGAGGTAGAAATTTCCTTACAATTGGAGCTTTGTACACTATATGGGTACTTTACTTTTTCCTACAAGATAAAACCCTTTGTAGTACAAAGTTAGTAGTTAGGTACTTATTTAATTTAATCAAGGATAACACGTTACACATCCGAGTCTTTGACGTGGTGGTTAAGGTAACAGCATTTATTTTTCATGTTAAATAAGTTAAAATTGAAAAACAAACATGTTAAATGAAAAATAATAAAAAAACAAAATTTGAAGCAAAGTATGTAATTTAAAAAAGTATTTCTTATTGATATTGATGTATACAGACCAAAATTAATGCAGAATAAAATAAATTTTTAAATAAGTAAATATTACTTTAAACTTCGACGAAATTTATGACATGCATATAACAAAATGAATCTCGTTGGTACATTCCTACAGAATGAAATATAAAGTTTAAATTTCAAATTAAATAACTTTACAACCGATGGAATCAATATTTAAGTCCATAATTGCAATGTTCACCTTCGTAGTGGTAGTGTAGTGATCGGCGCATTTGGCTACCATTCTATAAGTCCTGGGTTCGATTCGTATGGGGATCAACATAAATATATGTGATTTTCACTGTCATATTAATATATTTTCACTCTGGACTGGTGCAATCAGCGTAGGACTAATAGTTTTCCCTTCATGTAAATAAAGATCAAGATATTATCGTGTTGATAAAATATCAGTAGTACCCTATGCACCATTTAGTAGAAATAAGAGTAAGAAGAATAATAATTGCATTGATTTTCCTCAAATGACCTGAGTATTATAACACTCTCCTTATCATTCATCGTTCACTTTGTGTAGCACCACTCAAATTAAAGTGGTATTACACAAAGTGAACGATGAATGATAACGAGAGTGTTATATTACCACACCACAAAGTTAACATTGCTTTTAATTTAAAAAAATATCTAAGTATTATATATAGTTCATCGGGATATAAGATTATTCAATAAATAATACTCGTTGTGAAATGCATCGATATATTTTATATATTTTTGATTTTAATGCTTAAAATCCCCTGTCCGGATTCTCCGCGCTCAATTTGGTGAAATTGCCAAGCCTCGTGTCTTCAGATATCTGTCATATTACCCCATAACTCTCCCGCAGTGTGGATCATCCGATACATTCCGGTTTCCATTCCTACATCGGCTCCGGTTAAGGGCTGATGGAAGTAAAAACCATCGCGAGTGCGGACGTCGCGACTTTCCAATAAACGCCATAAATATTGGTAAGTCTGGAATGCAAATAGGAAACAAACTATTCTGCAATCTTTTCACATTCTTTATACACCATAGATTTTAATTTATTTTTATTTTTCTTATTTTTTTAGCTTGCTAGATATTTCTACATTTAACATATTTTAATACTAGTTACGCTGTTTCTCTCTAATAAAGAGGGAATTCTCTTTAATTAATTTCTTGTGTTCGAAAACGGATTTACACTCATTGTTTATTGTTAATATTAGTTTTTTGTTTCTATTATTTGTTTGGTATGTTTTTTAGATGAAGAAAAATACGAAAGTCTGTTTATTTATAGGGTTTATAATCTATCAAAGTCTGGTTAAGTGATAACTTTACAGGTCATTAGTCCTGTAAATACCTAGACTTCCATATTCTTTTCCATGTATGTTGAGATGTGAAAAAATGTAAAAATAACCCTTACGTGAGTGGGAGGCTTCTGAGCATCATCATAAAACTGCTTGTGGAATACATATGGATGTTGCTTGTGGATATGTGGCAACATTGATAAAATGATTATTTGCAAAGACAGATTGGTGTGGCGTTCTATTCTCTCTGCCTACCCCTTCGGAAGCGTCGTGACGGTTAGTTAGTTAGTTTAGTTTGAACATTTTTAAATAACAACTTTTGATTTGAATACATACAACAGAAACAGCAAAAAAGGATTAAATAGTTTTGTTGAATGTTTATCTTTCTTGTTCCCAACACATATTAAAATAAAACATATTTTTTTCTAGAAGAAATAAAAATCCACTGGATGATTTGTAAAGCTAGTACATAATAAATGCAACTTCAATATAAAAACAATGTTTTAAAAATACAGAAACAGAATTGGTTAGTAATAATAATAATTCATAACAATGATAATAAATTGCTGAAAGGTGATTTTTATTTAGTAATTCCGATAATCAGATATGGCCGTAATACCCGCAGGAGGCCGTAAAAATATAATATTTTATCAGAAATTCGCAATAAGCATATTAATGTCACATTACCCTCCAATATTACGTATTGGATGGCAAAAAATCGGTTCAGACCGGCGATACTAATAAATATGGGAGTTGATTTGAGATAAGCCACCCAGCACGTGAGCGCCATGTCGTAAAGGCGGGAATTCAAATTGTTTACCCGCTATCGGTGTTCGGCGGGAAAATTTCCCAATGGATATTGTCACGGTAAAACGGTTATCGCCGCTCCGTTCCTTTTCTAAACAATTTGTCGTCTTTTTTTCAAATCTGGCAACATTTCTGCCGATAGATTGAAAAGTCGTTGTCTATGGTGAAAAAGAAATTTCCCGCTGAATTATACAAAAAGGCCTAGTACACTTTATCGTCCGAGACGAATGTTTACGACTGGCTCTGCAAAGATAATATAGCACTTCTTGATTTTTCGCGGGCACAGAAATAAAATACGTCACAATATTTTCAGTGCGTTCAAATCCGAGTTTGTCCACTTTGGAGGTACTAATATTGATATTTCAAGATAGGAAGTCTTGGTTCTTCTTCGTCTATGTTGAGATGTCTGATTTAAATAACTGCTAAGTGGACTCACACATGTAAACCAAGAATTAGACACCCCAAAAATATTGAAATAAAATGACGGGTCAAATAAAAAGTTAAATTAAAATTTTAATTCATGTTTTCAGGCGTCTCTTAGAATGTAAAATAATTCGGGAAGAAACTAACATATATTTCATAAACGTCTCTGCTAAATAAAAAATCTTAACAAAACAACTATATATTTTGCCGAGAGCTCACATATCGTAGTCGTACAGGAGAAAGTGACCAACTAACAAAACGTAAAATGTTCAGAAGGGCCATTTAAGTCACTTTTGCTTGGCAAGAAAATAAACATCAATGCAGTTAGTCATTTTTAACAAGTCAATAGATCATACTTCTAAGTTTAAAATCCTTTAGGATTTTTTTCAGGGCAATATTAAAAACGTGACAACTAGTAGAATATCAACTAGTCAATTATCATGATGCACTTGGTCACTTTCTCCTGTATGACTGCGATATGAAAGAAGATGTGAATTAAGTTATATACTCATGTATATTCATTGTATAAATACATTCTTAAAATTTAAGTAGTGTGAACGAAATTATCGATCCGAAGACGTTCTTTGGATCATATTAGTCTGTTGCATATTGTAAGTCACTCACTGTTATCCAGGCAAATTTGCGTTTAAGTACTAAATAAAAACCGGTAATTTGATAAAAGTAAGAGCTATATTCAATTGAGTGAATAAATAGTTATCTGCAGTAGTAGAAACTTAAAATAGTGGTCATAACCAGACAGGATTCTAAAAAATTAGAGTGAGTACACAATCACTATTGTAGAAAACATATTTTTGATGGAACGTCTTGTAGCGAAATTTAAAAAAAATATATACAAATGTTACTTTTATATATATATTTTTATTTTAAATTATATAGATATTTCCATATATTATTATTGGCTAATAGGTACACACAAGTACATGTTCCCTTCATATTTGATTTGAATAAACGAGCAACAATATAACAGTAAACAAGATAGAATTTCCAGAGGTATCTCAATAAATCTGTATTCATGAGTCTTCCTCTACCATCATATCAAATCCAAAGGCAATAAAACGGGAATAGTGGACATTCTTGCAATTTGCGGAAATAAAGTACCCGAAACTGGGGGTAGCTAATGGAGACACACCACCTCGAGGGTTATTGTGAAGAACGCCTATGAATCATATCGATGTTTATCGTAACAGCAATTCTGATAACTTGTCTAGGCCCCATCGATCTTCAGATTACGACAAAGTGTAAAAAACATCATTCGATGAATAATATCACCCAGTTGCATAATCGACGAGCATATTAAGAGAATTGTATTATGTTTTATGTGAAATTAGCTTGTGGCGTGGGAATGAATTCAAATAACAAAATTATTTTCGTTATCAGATCGCAAATTGATTAAAATTGTATATTAGAGGTGTATTAACTCGACGAAGCATCTATTTTTTTCTACGAAAGAAAATGGAGATCTAAGCATTTCAGATCACTTATATGGATGATATATACATTCCAAATCACCTATATCATCCGTAGGGTAAATAATCCAGTGTCTGATAAATAAATAAAAATGTTAGAGGTCATATTTATTGAATGATATCTCAATGAATTTGAAACTATCAGAAAAAGTCAAACCATCACACTTGCACTCATTTTGTTAATTTACACATATGGTGTAGGGAGAATTGTTGGATATCGTATTGTCAATGACGTCCAAGATCAACAAAACATCAAAACACCCTACCTTTTCCAACAAAAAATAGATTCCCTTATTAAACAATGCGCTAATGACCAAATCAATGATCGATTCGTCTTTTTAATCTACCGTACATTGGTTCAACGGTTCAGCGTTTCTTGGTTCCGAAACTAAATTAATCAAAATTGAGATCCAGTCCTTATTAAGACGTTGTCGTTGACGAATGACCCACGTCCATTTTTTATGATAACTGTTTTTAGTACTGTATGACCTAAAATAAATTTAGTTGATATCATGTTGTGATAGAACATGATGGAAAAGGACTTTTATCTTTTTCGTGGTTGTATAACTTTGAACTGAGGATCGAGAAACATCAATTTTAGTGTTGTCAAATATCAATATCCTTATGGCGGAGAAAAGCGTGGGTACAGTCAGCTTCACTATCGGGTTGTCCAGCCCCTTGGCCATCTTTTGTTTCTTTTCACCTTCGTTTCTCCAACTATGAAGAACCTTTCAGATCAGCATCTTCAAAGTGACCAACGGTACGTTATGAAATATTGAAGGATTCGCTGAGAACAAATTGTAAGTCTATTTTGTACTTTTGGTCATGCTAAGGATTTGCAATATTGATTTTCAATACTAAGGTACAAATAAGTCATTAGAAAAATATCACAATCATCCCTTTGATAGGATTATAATGGTAAAACTTCCATTCATCTGTTTTCATTCAGCTGATTTGAAAAGGCTTCCCGCCAATTCTGTATTAGAGTGGACTTCCTGTCTAGCTGCGCGCGCACCGGTCTGACTTATTCCTATTTCCTTCCGGTGCAAGGGAGACGCCATATTGTTTGTACTGACACTGGGGTGATTTTAGTCATCCATCGAAATGAAGCGACTCCTGCATAAGGAAACATATGTAATAACATTTTTCTATCACTTTAATACGTTGTACTTTATTTTAGAAAATATCAACAATGAAGGTCCACAAAAATAAACAATGTATATTCTTGGTAGAAAAAGTATGAAATATATATTTCATTAGATAAATAAACATATTTTTTTAAAGTAGGTACTGTCAAACACCATACTTTATAAGAGGTATATTAAAAATCATATCGTGAGTACTAGAATATTCACGCATTTTTTGGATTAAGCATTTTGAATATTCACTACATATGTAATATATTTTAATGCTAGATTTTTTGACGTTAATGAAAGAAATAAAAGTCGAATATATTAATTATTTACGGAATAATTATTTATCCAATTTTATCATCATTCTACCATTTCTCTGAATTACGATTTCAATATAATATAACTAATTTTTACTCTAATTTAACTAATTTTTACTCTAATCAGTTGAAGAAACAGGCCGCTAGTATTCAAATTAAATATTTTATTGAAATAAAAAAGATAATGTCTCTTTCTGCAGTGCGATGACTCGACAAAGATGGGCAGATAATGGACGCTAGTACAGTTTGTACGATGCCATTATTCGAGTGAATTCGGTGGATATTGTATTATTCTTTAATGCTTAATAGCAAGGGCTGGGGATGATATAGTAAGAGGATGTCGTAAATTGATAAATTATGCGAACGTGAGTTATGTATGCTAACCTTCAAAAATAACTATCATCTTTTCAACATGTACATTTTCATCCACGTTTCAATGTCACTGGTCTACTAGTTATTTAGGTGTTAGTTTTGTATTCCCGTAAATAAAAACCGCTAAATTGATCAAAATAATATCAATATTCTAATGTAGTGATATAAACTTTAAACAGTGGTCATAACGATACAGGAATATAAAGAATTGGAATACGCATTCACTGTTGTAGACGGCATATTTTTGATGGAAAGTCTTGTACCGATTTTTTTTGCGATTAAAGTGGTATTTACCAAGTAAAACGTGAATTAAAAATGAAAAGATAATACCGTAAAGTGACTGACGGATAAATGAATGAAATAAAATAAATTGACAAGTTTCAAAGTACATTCACAATAGTACCCCCTAAATCACGGCCCACCGAAGATCAGAACTAACTGGTGTGACACGTTGTCAAATGCAACAATTGCAATATGTATACATCACATGTGCACTTAAATGTGATAAATATTATTACGACATCATTGAATGAGATAGGAAATATCTAAATTCACATCAAGGATTAAAAAGGGAATCATAAAAGTACTAAATTAGACATATTATCTTTTAAATTTTCAACTAAAGTTTAACTTAGTAATTACCATTATTTTTTAAAATCTACTGTGACACGATGCACCGTAACATTTTCAAACACCGTATGTGAAGCTAATTCTAAATTTTAGAGTTGAGTCTTTGGAACGTTAAAAGTTGATGAGGGGGTAGGATATGTTCCTTATTTTAATTAATTAATTTAATTATTATTATCATTTTTATATTTCTTATCAGTGGGAGCATAGACAATGAGGGAAGGTTTAAGTCATTGTCATATTGTTGATTATGGATTTATATTTGTTTATATTTTTTTGAATTTCTATTGTTTCAAAATATTGCAGTTTATGAATTTTCGTATTAATTATTTTTAGGATTTCCACGTTATTATGGTTAAATTTGTGATCATTATCTATTAAACGGTTAGCAAATTCTGAAAAATTCTTATTTTTTAAACATAATTCATGTTTTGTATTTTCTGGAAGTCATACCAATGTACTAACTTCCACAGTCGCAGTCTTCCATAGTAGATTTGAAGAAATAGTGGTATTTACTAAGTAAAACTTAAATTACAAAACGGATAGATTTTACCACAAAGTGACTGCCGAATAAATTAATGAAATTAACGTTTAAAATTGAAAAACTTTCTTTGCACATACCGAATCGATCAATAGTTATTAATATTTCATTATGTCAGTCAGAATTATATCTGTCACTTTTCGCATCATCGCCACTGATTTTCTACAGTCCACCCCTGCATCGGGCGTCAGTGAGCCACAACAGGGGATAATATGACACTGATCTTACTTACTACTTTGCCAAATTAAGAAATATAAAACTATAATAGGGCTGCCAAAAAGCACGCAATAATTAAATAAGTTTTTTTTATTCACTCAATAAGGATTTCAACGAATGCATAATGTTTCACAAATTTAAATTTAAATTTGAATAATTAACAAAAATATATCATTCTCTGATTATTTGGGATCAATTTCTAAAATAAAGTATTGATCATATTAACTTATAAACGTTTAAAATACTCTCCTTACCATCCATTGTTTACTTTGTGTAATACCACATTTTTTAAACACTTATTTGTGACTACCGATTTTGGAAAGTTATTCCATCATCAGGTCATTAAAATAAAAATAAAAATATTACGATTGGACATTTGTAAAAAATAAAATAAATTGAAAGAGAGAAAGACGACAAATGAATCACATTGAGAATATTTTTAAAAGTAGACTCAATGTTAAAATTAGTTGGTTATTTATTATGGGTAAGCCTTTATGGATTGCTTTACTTATTTTTTATTTTAATTTTTCTAGATTATCTAAACAAAGACCAGTTTCGAGGGCACAAAGTTATCAATGCTTTTAATATACAAAATACATACATATATACGTTCATTCTATAAGGTGAAGTGTTTCTTTCAGTTTGCTTGTATTTAAACTTATTCCTCTTTTTTAAATACTTACATAAGTATGATTACAAAAAATCTTATTGAATGTCATTACTAACCGTATAGAAATTTGATATGACAAAATATAAATATCATCCAATGTTTTGCTCCACATTCGACAGAGAGAACGCTTTTCAATTGCATTCAGTATAATTTCATCCTTCTTCTGCTAACACCATGCTATATCTTGATATTTCTATACTATTAAAGTTTGAACCAGGACTCCAACAAAACTTGATATGATCAAGCTCTTCAAATATTTTATAGTGATCAGATCAGGAGTCGGAAAAATCGGCGGGTATGATGAGATGCATAAATATGGAAGGGGCGAAATTGTTTGCAAAGACAGATTGATGTGGCGTTTTACTATCTCTGACTACCCCTGAGAAAAAGTAGCGTATTGGTTAGTTAGTTTAAATACGAATATGAACTAAATAAATAAATATAAAGTTTGAATTTAATTTTAAAAAAATTATATATATTTTTTAAATTGGAAAATGAATGTAATAAAATTTAAAAATTAACAATCCAATTAGAGGTTTCCACTTAAGTTATCTAAAAATGAAAATAAATTGTCATGTACATAAAAGTATACCTGCATAAATAAACTTACATTACATGTTTTTAACAAATAATTGAAATGTTCTTTATCAACTATGGTGGTCAAATAGACATCAACAATATTTCTCTTAAACGTATCAAAAGAAACAAATATTCTTAAAAAAAACACACATATTTTTTAATACAAAAAATACTTTGGCTTGAAAATATCGAATCCACAATAGAAGCGTCCTTGCACCCCAATATTCATAAACACTAAAAAAATGTCAGGCACAATTCGCGTTTAGCACATTATGCATCTCCATACTTATATGCGTTTCCTTGATTCGTTTAGGCTGCAAATGGCAGGAACTAACGGCTGACGGGGTAAATTTAATAAATAACACAATGACAAGTCACATCTCTCCCGACGGCGATACTTGAGCACTGAACAGGAGGTAGACATTGAGAGGGTGGCTACACTCGGGGTAGCATCACATTATATGTATGGTGGCGAGTCGGGAAGGAAAAAAGGGGTGGGTTTATTACAGACGTAATATGTACATTTCCTGAAAATGGTAATAAAAAATATCACATATTTTCAACCGACATCATTTTTTATTCGCACCTAAGACATGATCTTATGATAGTGAAACAAATCGTAGTCGTACAAGAGAAAGTGATCAACTAACGAATCGTAAAATGTTCAGGAGGGCCATTTAAGTCACTTTTGCTAGGCAACAAAATAAACATCAATGCAGTTAGTCATTTTTGACAATTCAATATATTATACTTCCGAGTTTAAAATCCATTTGGGATTTTTTTTCAGGGCAATATTAAGCTATGATTTAACACTGTAATATTTATTTAATATTACCCTGGACTGGTTCCCAAAGCGCAAGAGTGATTACCTTGCCTTCATGTAAGTAATGATCAAGATAATACTGCGTAATGATTTGATGCAGTGCCCTATGGACCACTAGGTGCGGATAAGGGTTATAATAATAAAGATATCAAATAGTCAATGATCACGTTTTTGTTAAAAATGCACTTGGTCACTTTCTCCTATATGACTACGAAATTGCACACATGAATTTTATCTTTTTTATTTATATTATTTATTTATATTTCATCACACACATAATTACAAATTACAATTCACAATAAAACCGTCACTGAATTTTCTCGTGCCGAGGGCACATTTTACAGTACGTATTTATAAAACTATAAGAAAGGAAATCGTAAATGACATGCAATCAAATATGACATGGCCAAATGATGTAATCTATTTCGGAACTACCTACCTTCATTATTCATTTGTGAATAGCCCTTTTCTACTTTGTTTACTTTAATGATTTCATGGATAACAGCCGTCAAAATACATGCGCTCAATGGAATCATAAATCGTTCTTCAATATTAATTTCTTAGTAAATAAATAAATTAAAAACTTCATAAAATAAAGGATCTTTTATTTGACATCTCATCAAAGATGAAGAAGAGTATTGAAGTCTGAGTGTCTATGACTTCCACATTCTTCTTCATCTTTGATGAGATGTCAAAAAAATAATATGAAAATAACTCCTGTAATTGGAGATAATCCAGATTTTGTGAACAAGTATTTAGACACACTCAAAATATTGTAAGGGAACTTTGTTTTAAACCACTCATTCTATTGGTCTTTTCTCCAACCGGTTTCGGCAAGAAGCTTGTCATCATCGGAGTAAAGCATGTACTGAAAGAATAAAAAATATATATATGTATTCGTTTGTTCACAATCTTAAATTTCCCAAGGTTATTCAAATATGACAGGTAAAAATAAGTTTCTTTTCAGAAAAGAGTCATTTTGCAATGGCAGCGCCATGTTTTCTAAGTAACAGCAACACACGCAATACTAAACATCTCCCAAGCTGGATAGCGTCCTTCTTGACAGTGCTGTCATTTAATTCAGTATTTAAAATATTTTTGATTGCCTTGTATCAACGATTTTTTCTATTACATATTTTCATTACGTCAAAAGCATTGCGAAATGAAAAATATTAGGATTGTGACATTTTTTTTCCTTTTCCATTTAATCAGACTGAGCCATAGTAACGCGTGGCCTGGTATATCTCACTTTTTTTAAAAAAAAAGAACAATGGCTGAAAAGTACAAAAAATATGGTCTTGCTGTAGAAATCCGAGTGATGGAATCAATTTTACAAATGTCTTATAACGAACTAACTATATGTATGTAAAATATATGAAAAATTAAATAACCGATGCACTACTGGGTTGTTGGGTTGAGACCGATGACGTCACTGTCGGGGCTGGTTGCGTGTGACGTATGAGCGGACGGGACAGCCGTCGTCCGACCACACGGGATGGGCAGGTCGCTCGGCCCGGAATAATGGATGATGACTCCTGCTGCGGATTTCAGTGCTGCTCACCCAACGGAAGGAACATCCGCAGGGGTTGTCAAACAATTACAATAAAAAAAAATTTACGTAGATATTAAAGAGATTTATTGTAACTGCAGACAGTTGGTAGAATTCCATATTGAATTGTTGGGTAATATATCCAAAATAAAACAAGGTTTTTGTTGAATTGAATTCTACATTTATTTATGTATTTCTTAAAACGTGACGCCTTTCGTCTTCTTTAGACATTATCAAACACTAATGTCCTAAGAAGATGTGTTTGATAATGTCCGAAGAAGACGAAACGCGTCACGTATTAAGATATATATAAATGAATGTAGAATTCAATCCAACAAAAACCTTGTTTTATTTTTTATTTATTACCCAACTATTAAAGAGATGTTTAATTTGGACTGTTTTTCAATTTCAAAGCAAAGTTGAATGGGACTAGAGTGTTGGTCGCTCCCATAATATAACCGTGCCAGAACACCGTCTACTCAGATCCAATATTTTGTAAAAATATCCTTGTCGTTTGTCGTTTACTTTGTATAATGCCACTTTAAAAAACACTACTTCGTGACTACTGGTCATCATCAGGTCAAATTTTATATTTGTATAAATGTCAGACGGATTTTTCACGGAACATAAACACTTTATTTATTGATTTGGCGTTTAATTTGTAGAACTACATTTCAATTTATGAATAAATTTTTGGATAAAACACAGATTTTTTGAATCCACTAAGTGTATTTTATTAAAAACACATAAAAAATACAACTTAGTAGACTCAAAAAATCTGTGTTTTATTTGAAAATGAATTAATATAATAAAAATCAATTTATGAACATAAACATTTTACATTTCCAACACAAAGGTCAAAGTTTCTATGGTTGAAAATTGTAACGTAAGTAATTATGAAAAACTTACTGTATATGCAAACCAAGAACTTTTCCAGTGTTCCAGTGTTCCAATCTCACATATCGCTCACTCCTTTCAAGAACGTCATAAATCAAAAAAAGACAATTTTCAGTTGTGCATGTTTTTGGAATGCCCAGAAAATGTACTATATCCCAGAAAAGGCGGCATATTTTGAACTTAATATTTACCCGCTACAGGGCAGAAAGTGTTGTTTTTGCATTTTGGAGAAAAGATGTGATTTAATTATTTTTTTAAATAAACTAAATATTTTTTAAATGGAGAAAAAACCTTCATGTTCTACCTAAAAAGATCTGTTGCACAATAAAAAGTTCAATAAGTGGCTTGATATTTATCTTTCATACATTGTATTATATTTTTAAACGTTAAAAACGTTCTCCTGAAAAATCAAGTTTTTTGATTTATGACGTTCTTGAAAGGAGTGAGCGATATGACATGACTGAACATATGTGTGATTTCCTTGATAAATATTTTTCAGATCGATGGTTTTGTTAATTTTTATTTTTAAATAATAAAATTCACTTAAAAGTTATTTGTATTCCGATTCGATGCAAATATACCAACAAACAATTTCCAGTATTATATTTTTTCGAGACAATATTAATTTCAAAACATTTGAATATATTAAAAAAATATATTCAAAGTATTTAGAAAATTATGAAGTGGACAGTGCTTAACTCCACATCATATAACGTGAATAGCCAGTGCGCTGTAGCTTGGCTTGCGGTGACATCAACAGGGAGGAAGCCGTAATAAACGAACCGTTTTCATACCGACTGACAATCATACGTTAGACAGTGAATTTGATCAAATATAAACACAGTTTTTGGCCATATTCATTCCAGCACCATGCTTACAATTTACAATTATACGAAATTGAAAGTATTTTCAAACAACCTTTGTCTATTTCACACATTAAGAAGACATTTAGTAATATATTCCTAACTAACAAAGTAACCATCACACCAAAAATGAAAAATAATAGCAACATTTTCAGTGAGTCCAAATATTTGTTCATAAATCTAGATTATCTTCAATTAAAGGAGTTGTTTTTCATATTATTTTTTGACATCTCAACATGTCTCTTATGAAAATTGCAGTGATTCAAAACAATGTTTCGAAATTGGATCATATATCGCTCACTCCTTTCAAGAACGACTTAAATCAAAAAACTTGATTTTTCAGGAAAACGTTTTTTAAGATTTAAAATATAATACAATGTAACGTTTGAAAAATATTTAGTATACATATTAAAAAAATAATTAAGCAATACCTTTTCTTCAAAATGCAAAAACAACACTTTTTGCCTAGTAGCAAGTAAATATTTTGTTAAAAATATTCCTCTTTTGCTGGGATAAAAATATTCCTCTTTTGCACTCCGAAAACATACACAACTGAAACTTGACGATTTTTGATTTATGACGTTCTTGAAAGGAGTAAGCGATATGTATATAGAACTTTCAAGAATTTGAGTAGTGTGGTTGTCAATCATGGGTAGAATTGGTGAATGTTACACGTGTGTAAAGTGATCATTTAAACCTACCTATGACGGTCGTAAGCCCCGTAAATGCTTAGACCGTCAAAAAATAGTATGAAAAATGATGCAATGGATTCTTCCGTTGTCTGATTACCGGAAAGGGGTATTTTGGGAATTTCAGAAATTTGATGTCAGGAACGTCAGATAACTCCGGATGAAAACATTTAAAATATTCACCTTTTCACGTGCTGGTGTCGGGTATATTCGTGATTAAAATCCTGTACACGAATCTCACCTCGACGGTATTTCTCATGTTAAGTGTTCCTTTAAAATTCCCGTATGGCAAATATACACGCGGAGCGAAACGGGTTAAATATGGCCACAGTGCTTCAACTGGAAAAAACGTTCATCACTACAATAATTTTTGGTAATTCCCTAAATCGCATTGGACTTAAACTCTACAGATCAGTTTGTATTGTGATTTGTCTTTCCTGAAAATTCCTGAAATTCATGAAAATATAGGTAGGTACACTTAATTATTTTATACTGCAAAATAAAACACAAAAGCTGCAATTTGCTTATCAATTACGTCATGATTTTTTTTTGTTTGACCAGATAAACTCGACATTCCCTACTCTATGAGAGTTCCACTTTGTTTAAAAATAAAATTTTGACAAACGTCTGAACCAAAATCATCAATGAATTAATTTCAATGCAAATTTTGATTCATAATTGCATAACAATTAGCATTTTTAATTGAAATTAAATCCGTATATCACTTAGCTAAAACTTTATTTTATATAAATTTAAAAATATACCTGATAAAAAGGAGATTTTTTTTTATTTGACAATTTTTCTCTCAAGGTTGAAATTGTCTACTGACACGCTTCGTGGCTTGTTTTGTAATTTTTTTTTTAGTGGAAAAAACGGTTGGGATTCATAATATTTTATACTCGTCCTTACAAAATATGTTACTGTTTTGTTCAGTAAGGAAGATCATAAGTGTAATTTATAAGTGTAAGAGTTACTCTTTCAGTTATAACTTTTATCATTAAAAACTACATATAATGATTTTAAACATAAAGCCAAGTTAATAATTGTAATAGGTGGAGATAGCGTAAACATTTTTTTAAACTATTAAATAAAAAGTTTGAATTTAAATATTTATGAAGAGTATAAAATATAAATATTTTTTTTTATAACCCTTATCCGCACCTAATGGTGCATAGGGCACTGCATCAAATTGACGCAGCGTTATCTTGATCATTACTTACATGAAGGCAAGGTGGTCACTCTTGCGCTTCAGGAACCAGTCCAGGGTAATATTAAATAAATATTACAGTGTTAAATCACTAATATTTATTTTCACCCCCCCCTGGGAATCGAACCCGGGACCTCCAGCACGGTAGCTAAACACGCTGACCATTACACCCCGGAGGCGGACGAAATATATTACGGGATTGAAACATCTATCCTACTATCTAAATATATTTTCATAAGTGTAGTAAAAAAAAAAAAAACAATTGTAATATTATCCAACAGAATAAATTAAAAACTTGTGTCTTGTTAGTTCAATGAATAACCATATTATAAAAATTCATTGATTCTTTAGACCGACTCTTATTTTCAGGATGACCAATTTACTTTCCAACATTTCCATCTCTGATATCGTGTTAACCCTCTAGCGGACCCGGACACGCGCGATAAAATATAATAAAATATTAAAGTAGAAATCGTTCACTGAATGCGTAATGTTTCCATGGCGGGAATTATTGCCAGGGCGTGCAAAAACAAAAACCACCACCGCTGTTGGTCTGGCCGCGCGACACTGCGAACCCAATATGGCAACACCTGATAATGCTAAATTATGTCGAACGGGGTGACACTAATCAGTTTCGAGGGCAGCAAAAAGTGGACAGTAATGATTTGCTTTTACATGTTATGGAAAAAAGTACGTCGCTACTCATTTTTCGAAACTATTTTGCATATTTGTCCATCATTTATTAGTCGTTGTAAACTCCCATGTTGCCAGTACTTTCCACTAGAACAAAATTAAACAAATGAGTTTAAAATTCAACATTTTGGTTATATAACAAATGCTTCTTTTAGTGAATTTTTGCAACGTTTAAATGAATAAAATTGAAAATAAATCTCAATCGATAAGTTTGTATTTGATATCGATCACGAGAATCTGCGTGAGAAGATGTGAGGATTTCACCTTGTTCATTATAATATTAAAAATAATAATAAAACCCTTATCCACACCCAATGGTGCATAGGACACTGCGTCATATAAACGCAGTGTTATCTTGATCGTTTACGCATGAAGGAAAGGTGATCAGCCCTCCGCTTGAGGTACCAGTCCAGGGTAATATTGAATAAATATAACAGTAAAAAAATCACTTATATTTGTTTTACCACCCTTGGGAATCGAACCCGGGACCTACAGAACAGTAGCAGAGCGTGCTGACCATTACACTACGGAGGTGGATGATTATTATAATAGATTTTAACTTTAATATATAATAGAAATTAACTTTTGACGTTAATTATAATAGATTTTATTTGAAAGAAATTACAATACTAAAAATAATAAAATACGACATTTTTTTTCTGTTTTATTCCAGCTCATAGAATTATTTGAGTAGACTGTTCAAAATATATATATATACGATCAGGAATAATAATTTGCTGCGATGCAAGAATACACTACAAAAAGATAATAAAACTTCTAAATTTTTGTTCGTAAAATCATTCACATAGTTATTTGGGTACATTTTATAAACAAAACAAAATTAATTGATGTATTGATTCGCCAGTCACATTATATTAATATTTGTAGATTTATAATTAAAATTTTACATTCTGTGTAAATACCTACCACTTTTTCAAATCTATTGTGACGTATAACGATGTTTGAATCTATTGTGACGTGTAACGATGCTTGATTATTGCTCAATGCATCGAAATAGGTGTCAAAATACTTTTTTTCTTTTAATTTTGGTATATACCAAGTAAAAATAAAATAAAAACGATATTTACACATCTGGTGCTAACGATAATTTAACGAAAAAGATTCGATATTGTTAATCATAGATTAAGAACCATTTTCATTCATTACAATCTTATATATATTAAGATATAAACCATAAATACTGACGTCACATTCAGAATACATGCAGCCATTGAGAGTAATGGAAAAGTCAGTTAAATTAAACAGAATAATCCTTTTGGTAATGAAAACATTCTACGGGCGAAACTTCCCCAATAGGCGAGCAATTTGGACTCAAGTCCTCCGTAATAGCACCTTGACTGACCAAACGTGGCGTCACAAATTGCTCTCCACCTTCCTCTGCGGACCTGACTTCGGACTTTACATTGTCACATTTAAGACAGTGCCTCCGGGGAATTCGTCCGAGACAATTATAGGGTACCCTCGGGTACACCCTTCAACCCTACGCCGACACCCCGGACTCCCACGACACACCTAACCTCATACTTCTCGAGGCTCGAACAAAGGTACTGTCGGATAACACCGAGAACGACTGACGCAGTTCCACCACTGGATACAATTACACGCATAAAATTAGACCAAAATTATTCGATTGGTTTTTTAAATTAACAATTCGTTTTTTATTTAAGTTTTGTGCAGACGTTTTTGGTGAAACTGCATTTTATATAATAAAACAACAACTATATAGTTTTTTCCACATTCATTTATTTGATCGGTGACTGATACGAATATACAATAGAAGGAGTTGTAAACCAATGGTTCCAGATTCATCCGTATATATTTTTTTAAATTTACTTACAAAAATCCATTTGTGTAATAAAATTATATAAAATCCTACTTAAAACCAAAACCATAACTTAAATGTTTTAATATACAAATTATAATAAAATTTGTTTATAAAAAGCATTGTTAACTTTAAAGTACGATAATATAACACTTTATTACAATACAGTTCTTAAATTCATTTAATTTAAATGAAAAAAAAATCAGCAAAATTATAGGAAATCATTGTTTTCAACCCCTTGCCTTGTTGTATATATAACATTTTTACGAAAAATTTTGTCAAGCCTCCCACTAGTCTAATCACGTCAGTAACGATGCAACTTGATTACTGGTCAAATGAAATAAATAAATGAAAAACTATATGTTTGTTTCATTATTATACATATATATTTAATATATACATATCGCTCACTCCTTTCAAGAACGTCATAAATCAAAAATCGTTAATTTTCAGGTGTGCATGTTTTTGGAATGCCCAGAAAATGAACTATATCCAAGCAACAGAAGCATATTTTTAACTTAATATTTACCCGCTAAAAGTGTGGGCAGAAAGTGTTGTTTTTGCATTTTGAAGAAAAGGCATTGTTCAATTTTTTTTTTAAATATACTAAATATTTTTCAAATGGAGAAAAAACCTTCAGGTTTTACCTAAAAAGATCTGTTGCACAGTAAAAAGTTCAAAAAGTCGCTTGATATTTATTTTTAATACATTGTAATATATTTTTTAACTTTAAAAAACGTTCTCCTGAAAAATCAAGTTTTTTATTTATTTATGACGTTCTTGAAAGGAGCGATATATAATTTGATATTTGGCTTTTAAACAGTTTGTAAACAGAAAATCAAAAGTAGACGCGTTCTCGATTCCACCTCATCCCACAGTGTTGAGTAGTATCCTCGTGGAATGTCATTAAGGTGGATTAAACATTCCACGGGTGGAACACCTCAAGTTATAATAGCGCGATCATTGTCCACGTGGCCGAACATTAATCTGGCCGGGAATTGTGTCCGCGAAGGGTGCGATACCTACACCCAATGCTATGTGTAACGTCCATAGATCTGAGAATAATCAGATGCGACGAAGGTAGGTACTTAAACACAGACAAAAGGTATTATAACTTCTTCTGACTCCTATAGGGCATCGGATAGATGCGATGTGTACTTGTACTGTTATTATTTTTAAAAAAAACGTTAAGTTAATCCTACGCTCCAAGTTCTTAGACTTGGAATATTTTTGATAAGATGCAAATGACCTAAGTGAAAGATATCAGTATGAACGACATTATCGGGAAATAGGAAAAGCAATGGAGGAATAATTTTTCTAACCCTTATTTGCACCCAATGGTGCATAAGGTACTACATAATAAAGAAGTAGTGTTGTTATCTTGATCGTTACTAATATCAAGGCAAGGTCATTAATCCTGCGCTTTAGGTAACAGTCCAGAGTAATATTCAATATACATTATATGTAGTGATAAACCATTAATACTTACTCAAACCCTTCTCTCTCCGGGAATCGAACCCAGAGCCTCCAGTGCGGTAGCTAAACACGATAACCATTACACTAAAGGGGCAGACATAACTACCTGATGACTTTATTATTTGTTTGAATTTCTGATTTCCCTCATGTGAATCTTACAATCTTTGTTTACAATAATGGATGTATGATTGTCTGCCAAAGATTATAACTTTTACTCGATAGTGAACATCGTTTTATGTCGTCGGAGAAATAAAAAAATATGGAAAAACGAGAAAAACAGTAATATTTAGCATATTTAATAAATTACTTAGGGAGTTGCATACCTGAACACTTGAACAAGCGTATGTAAACCGTACATTTCTTTTGTATGAGTCCCTTTAGGAAAAATTATATCTTCAATATTGTGATTAAAAAAATGATACCAAGTTATTATTTTGGAGACAAGTGTCATGTTAGAGTTTCTGAGGCACTACTGTCTGTATTCTGTTAAGTTCCGTATCACGAGGGAATGCGTCCGTGTATTATTTTATCCATGATGCTACCTCCACGGCAGGCAGTCGGTACCACAATGACATATTTGTCGTCCTCACCTTGGTTCGCTAACGTTTGTTGTGGTGACAATTGGGGACCATTTCCTTATACGGCCGGCCACGCAGACCCGGGGGTGACTTAAATCAGGCAAACTACCCGCAAGGACACAACCAAACGGGAACATTTGGAATACTTTCGAACCGGTATTTCGCAGAGATAAAGTTTTATCTGCTCCAATTTTTAATTATACAAAGGTCAAAGGTACATTTTGTTTGGACTTAAATTAACAGCAAGGTTAAATAAAATGTTCTTTTAAAAAAACATCTTGACGTTTTCAGGTGTTTATAATCCTTACCTGGCTGAAATATTTAAATATAATGTAAATAAAATTTAAAGCTACAGTTTATTGGGACTAAAATTAAGAGTATGGTAAAATAATAATTAAAATAACGTTATCAAAATACAAACTAAATATTTAAAGGCCTATTTAATATATCCCTTCAACATTTCACCCTTACCTGGGTGAAATATTGAAATATAATATATATAAAGGTAAAAGGTATATATTGTTTGGGCTTAAAATAATAATTAAAAAATAGTTATTATTCACTTGGACTAAAGGTTAATCCTCGTTCTTGTTTAATATAGGGATTTCTGTTAAATAAATCAACCATAGATACTGCCGTAAATTTACACACGAAGCAACGTGAGAATTATATGATATATGGATGACTTCCAAAAAATTGCGCAGTGTCGTTTTTAATCATGAGTAGAATAGTGAATATTACACCTGTATAAAGTAATCATTCAAACCAGCCTATGACAGATCTCAAGTCCTGTAAGTACTTAGATCTCCATATTCTTTTTTACCTTAATGAGATGTAAAAAATGTTTGTTATTTTTAATTGTTTTACCTTTTTTAACAATATTTATTAGTTGCCTAAGAAAATTCTCCTTGCCTATTATGGACAAGGATTTAAAGCATATTCAGTTAAAATATCTTAAAAATGATTGTGAATATGTATAGAAAATAATACATTTATATGGTTAATCCCTATAAACAATTCAATAGATAAAATTTATTCAAAATCTGATATTAATCAAGATCTATCACATGCTTAATTTATTTGATTATTCGTCTTGTCATATTTTCTAAATAAGACATTACTAAATCTGATAGTCTGCCTCCGTAGTATAATGGTCAACACGCTCAGCTACCGTTCTTGAGGTCCTGAGTTCAATTCCCAGTGGGGGGGTCAATTAAATATGAGTGATTTATTCACATTAATATTTATTCAATATAACCCTGGACTGGTACTGACTGATAACCTTTCCTTCATATGTTAGCTATCAAGATAACATAGCGTTTATATAATGCAGTGCCCTATGCAACATCGGATACGGATGAGGGTTAAAAGAAATTAAAAGAAATCTCTTGCCCTATTGCCTCATAATTTTTTGTCAACTGCATACCTTCTTTCGCTCATTATTTAGTTATTGATTGTTAATCAATTACTTTACCTACATTCACACATAAATTTATAAAACACACATCCTTTTTCAACTAGATCCGTACATCCAGAGTTCCTTTGTCTCCCGAAGGCTTAATTAATACACGTTTGATTACCCAAATACCACAATGTTAAATGAATCCTGGCAGAGTCATCCATATTTGAGTGTGTAGCAAACATGCCCCGAGCAACCCTAAGAGTGAGGGGTGGAAGGTGAAAGGAAGGGAGTAGGTAACAATCTGAGGTAGTATCTACCCATCTATTGTATATGTAACATGGATTGTTACAACTTGCAGACGGGCTGCTACAAAATTAAACCCTGAAGCGTGGAATGTTAATAACTGAGACAATATTTCAAAATTTTATAAAAACAAACAAAAAATATTGTCATATTATTTTTTTACATTTTAACATAGATTTAAATTATCCACTGACACTTCGTGATGGAACTGCATTTTTAATATATTATTAGATTAAAACCAATTTACCACTTTATTTTTATTTGACCAGCGACCGGGTTTCGTCGTTACCGACATCATCAGACTGGTGGGAGGCTAACGACCCGGTCGCTGGTCAAATAAAAATAAAGTGAAAAAGCTAAAAATATTGGTTTTAATCTAATAATATATCTTAACATAGATGAAGAAGAATATGTAAGTCTGGGCATTTACGGGGATTACGCCCATCATAGGCTGGCTTAAGTGATCACTTTATATGCGTGTAACATTCACTAATTCTAACCATGATTCTTACAAGCCTTACAGATTTTTACCAATTCTAATATGATAAATAACTCCTTTATTGGAGATAATCCAGATTTGTGAACAAGTATTTGGACACACTCTAAATGTTGTAAAAAATATTTAATTTTTATTGTTTTTTAGGATGCATAAAAAAATATTCTTATACATATTTTTGTAACTGCTTTCCTTTCAATAACTTTTTTCTTTTCAAAACCATATATTTATTTCGAAGAAAAACTTATTTTTTTAATACAAAAATGTTTTAAGAAAAAAAAATTATCACGTCAAATGTTACCTGTGTTTAAACAAAATGAAGTTGCGATTTATCGAATACTGGGTTATAATCAACATATCAATTAGTACATAATTTAGACTATTTTATTTTTTTCAACGAAATTAGATATTTGGCTACACGTTGAGCCATTCAGCCTGACTGCGTCGTTAGCTATTCAACAAAAAAAAACAAATATAAAATGTTTTCAGATCAAGTTTGAGAGCCAATTTTGTGAATAGAGGATGCTCAAATTTATTACATAGTACGGGGTTATGAGAAAGCGACATCTCTTGAGATTGGCGGTCCTATCGACTCCAGCGCTGACGGTTTTACATGCAAGCATATAGATCGAAATGAAGTGTAGTGAAGTGAGCAAGAAGCCATACTACTCGTACCATAATAAATACCATTATAGTACGGACATAACAGTATCTCAAAAGGTTCTACAAATTACAAAACTTGTTGATACATTTCAAGAATAAGGTTCTTTTCTCTTAAATGATGGTTTGGACATGTAGAACGAATGAGTGAGGAAAGAACGGTAAAACAAATTTATGAGGCGAATTTAATTAGAAAAAGGAGCAGAGGATGACTGAGAAAAACTTGGCAGGATCAGATATGCCAAATACTGAAAGAAAGTGGTCAGGTTAGGAGTCGAAACAATCGGCGGGTACGTATGAGGAGATGCATGAACGTGGAATAGGCGAAGAGTGTTTGCAAAGACAGAGCGGTGTGGCGTTCTATTCTCTCTGCCTACCCCTGTGGGGAAGCGGCGTGATGGTTAGTTAATTAGTTCTCTTTTTCAAATTTATACTCTAATTGGTCAAATTTTATCAATCAAGGCACACAGTTGGTCATCGCGGTCACAGCTGACACGCTTTAATAAAATTGTTTAAATTACAATACATTTTCACTTAGTTATATTGTATTTAAGGAATATTGTATGTATATTAGTAAAAAATGTACGATATGAAAATATTCAGGCATGTGCAAAGGCACAAACTACAGAAGACGACCCGCTTAACGTACTTGGACCAAATTATCTCCGACATGCGGTAAGCCGAGTTGAAGAGACGGGTGGAAACTGACCATGATAGAAGCAAACCAATCGTCACAAATATTGTAATCCACGAAGAAGAAGATTGAAAGATCACTAAAAGTTACCTCGTATTGTTACAAGGAATGTGATTTCCGGCTTTAAGGTATATATTTTATAACAATTATTTTACCCCTTTCTCTTTGATATTTAAATATGTATATTCAAAATAGCAAATAAATGATGATCATGGGATACGAATTTATTCAAATTCATCAAATATTTCAAAAATAAAGTTTGCGCTTAGTTACAAGAAAATAATTGAAAATCCAAAAAATGCTGTTGCTGAACTCGTAGTCTGTGCGAGTTCTCGAACGAAAATTTTGTTTACTTCTCAAACAATAAGTTTAGATGATCGTCTTTCATCATTGAGCTCGAACGACATTCGAGTTCACCACAACCTCAAAAAGCTCGCTGCATTCAAAATACCACGCTAAATATAAGTATCAAAAATCATTCATCCCTCTTTGTCTTGCTGAATGGAAAAGGATATGAGTGAGAGAAAACGCGACTTGGAAATGTATGAGGGGGTTTGCTCGCGAGGGGTGGACGAAGTTCACAGGAGTCTGTGTACACAGAACGGAGCTTTGTTCAATACCTGCGGTGCTTTATTAGTTCCTGATATTAAAATCATGCAATTCAGTTCGATGCCGAGATTGGATGGTGGATATTATAATGTAAGAGGTTATGTGCACACAATGGAATGGTGGGATGTTACTTACATAGTTAGGGTGAAGCTCATTTCCTTACACATTCCACTTTAATAATGAACTTTGTGACTTTCTTAAGTAATGATACGTACCCACCCTCAATTTGTTCCACCATATACATGAAATATATATAAAAAAATATATATTTTTTTTTATATTTTAAATGCATCATTTTACTAACGATACTTCTATCCTTGTAGGAGTCCTCTTTATGGTTCGAATAAACTAGGATATATTATTACACGACTCAGAAAATCGAATTCATGAAAATCTACGTTTAAATGTTACATAAAAAAAAACTAGTTAACCATCACGACGCTTCTCCGCAGAGGTAGTTAGAGAGAGTAAAATGCCACACCAATCCGTCTTTGCAGACTATTTTCGTCTTATCTACACTCATACATATTCCCATACATATAAACCCATCGATTATTCTGATTCCTGACCGGACAATTTTCAAGGATTTGAAATAATTGATCATACCCAGTTTATAAATGTTTTTTTGTGAATGCATAATTTTAAATACATGGCGTTTGAAAATGATGTGGAATGCATCGAACATGTGTCTAAATAAATATTAAGAAATAGTGGTATTTACACTATTTTTTGAAAAGTAAAACATAAATTAAAAATACTTTCATTGCCTTTTTGCTGGTCGAAAATGATTTTTTTTAAATGCAGTCTTACACAACATCAACTTTAACTATATTTGAAACTTTTTTTCAAACTAAATATAAAAATTTAACACTTGTTTTACTTTTTACGTTACAAAATTTTAATATACAAAAAATATGAATGTGGGAAGTTGTTAAAAGCCTTTAAAATATGACAAAAATGTACTCCTATCACGTAGTTACGTATAAGCGATTCAATTCATTCATCAATAGTCTCGGAACACAAACCACCCTTATATCTAATATTCCTATAACCTACTGTTTCTTTTTTACATGCCACGATAGCGTAACCCCCTACATAGCATATGCACTCGTATAATAGAAATGTTACTTCAAGTTTTACTATAAAATTTCATACCTTTTTTATTCATTTCTCATCTACATACCCTTGTAATACAATATAAATGTATAGATAGGTGGGTACATTACCTAATCGGGGCTGATTGAAACCAATTCAAACTAATTTACAAATTTGCTGAGGTGGACTGAAAGCTAAAGCAGTACCAGGACCGGACTAAGTTTGTGTGCATGTGTATTTTTTGACAATGGTAATGATTACTATAAAAAATTACGAATGTATTAAAATGGTATGTTTAAACATTTATTTGTCGAACCTGGATAAAATATTTTTTTAACCCTTTTCTACACCCGATGGTGAATAGAGCACATCATCATATATAAGCGCAGTGTTATCTTGACCATTCACATACGAGGGAAAGATGATAAGCCCCCCTCTTCAGATACCAGTCCAGGGTAGTATTGACTAAATATTGGAGTGAAAAAAATCAATTAATATTTATTTGACTCCACCTGGGAATCAAACCTGGGACTTTCAGTGTACCACTGTACCGTACCGTACCATTACACTACGGAAGGGGACAGGATATAACTTAGGAATCCAAAGGGATCGGGACATTTTTCTCCCACAAAGAAGTCTCTCTTATATCTATGCTTTATTTTACATGGGGATAAAATGACGGGCTCTTTAGCTAGATTGTGCTATTGATGGATAAAATTAGTATTTTTTTGACTGTGTATTTTAAACGAATTTTAAAAAATGGCTGAAGTATTGTGTGTCTAATTCGGTCCTGCGAAAGAAGCACTTAAAGCATAATTGAACTTTGTTATGTAGGTAGACGTGCCAATGATGGATCACATCTAGATGAGAACGGAGAATAAGGGTAAACGGTTATGCCAAGGGGTGTCTCTACTCTATACCTCTATCAGACTACAGGACAGACCTACCCCTATATTACAAGTGCTCCTTTTCTAACACAAATTAAACAAAGTACACTTTGTTTGGTCAGGGAAGAGGTTAAGCTTTTGTAAAGGCTGTTTGTGTGAGATAACTATCGCGTGTTTTAAAAGCTTACATTATTTGTTTTGGTCCATGCTTACCTATTAACATCTTCCTTTCTCTAAATTGGACAAGCTCTATAAAATATTTTAACGTGAAATACCTATAATAATAATTTTAATTGGAAGCATTGGGGGGATATGTAGGTATATAATGGAAATTGATTAAAATATTTTTTTATATACATAAATTCACATAACATACACAAGTGCATACATCAATTTAATGTTATTTTTATGTAAGCGTAATTCGATGTCTTGATGTCGTTAGTATGATTAAAATTGTGGTAGTTTTGAATCGAATGTAAAAATTATGACCCTTGAGTACTTGCCCTACATCGTAAGAAATTTATAAGAGTCAGATTATTTAAAAAAAAATACATAAGTATATCTATAAAGAAATACTATCGACAATTTTAGAATTTGGCGAATATTAAAAAAACCGTAGATTTTAAAATTCAGAAAATGTTCCGTATAACGTTTTAACATGTATTATATTTTTTTCTTGCTCTTTTGGTTACATTACTATTTCAAAGACGTAAAAAAATAATTTACAGTTTTCATAGATGTTTTCTCATAATATATTGATTTTTGTTAAAATGCCCTGACATTTTTAGCGGTGAAAGATTTAAGGGTTAAAAATATTTTTATAAAATAATAAGAAATTAAGATAACGCTTAAATTATGTTTATTTTGTTTATTTTTAGTCTTCATTAATTATTTATTATTATGTTCATTAAATTAGAATTTTAAAAAAAAATTGGAAAATCCAACTTTATTTTCTTGTGAAGGCTGAAAATCGAATATATGAACAGTGCATATAAAATAAATATGTCGTATAGATTACGACATCGTATAGATTAAATATTTGTTTTTTAAACTGCTCTTGATGTCGATTACGATGTCGTATAGATTAGATATTTGTTTTTTAAACTGCTCTTGGCGAAACGAAAATATGGATGATTAAAGAGAGGTTTGAAAGTTTTATTTTGATTATTGATTATCTCAACATGATCAACTTAAAGTAGGTATACGAAGCTTTATTTAATTGGCAGTATACCATGTGAACGTGAATAAGCTCCGAGGTGGATTTTATTGACACACGATACGGGCATCTATTGTGGTTCACATTATTTAACAAAGTCCCATACTTTCCGTGTCAATAGAGCATGCCACCTATATTCCTACATGACCGAGGACTGCCAAAGAATACCCGCATACCCCGGTTTAGTTTTATGAATTTAGCCTCTCTAAGTACGTTTTTGCTGGCCGGAGGTGATGTTGATTGTCGGCTGCGGTGTTGATTTCAATCTTCAACAAAAGTAGGGATACAAATTACAGAATGCTGCGGGTAGGTTAGTTCGAGTAATTAGTGGGATATGAGTAATATGTGGTACTAACTAAACCCACTCATTGGGCAAATTGGCGAATGGGAAAATTTCATGTTTGCTCAATTGGATAAAGGTTACTTTTGCAATTCCATCACAGGGTGGCGTGTTAGAGAATGCGGGCAAAATAATGTTCATCATACTTAAAAAATAGTTTCACTAAATGAAAATGTACATACATGTATAAGTATGTTATGACAGGTATATGAAATTAGTGATTTTTAACTATCGAGAAATTAAAATTGAAAACTTAATCAGTTTTATTTTTTATTTTTCATAATATTGATCCAAAAATTATTTTATTTTCTTGACTAAACATTTCTATTTATTTATAGAAAATGATTTTATATTAAGGCCTACAATAAGAAGAAGAAGAAGAAGATTTTATATTTGTGCCTCTCAAAAAAAAGACAAAGCTCTTGTTTGTTTTCTAAGGTGCATAACGCATTTTCAAAGGTACGATTCGATGACGAAGCAACGAAAATGTTTTCAAAGGTGTTTTATAAATATCACCATGTTCTTTAATACATCAGGTAGTTATTTATTCCATGAGAATACTGAGCTTATTGGCTGTATCAAAAATAATTGCGTAATAGCGTCATTTCCCACGTCACCATACATACACACATACTCACGGACACAGTAGACAGCAGAAAATGCGGAGTTGGGCCCTGTTGACAGTCATCCACCGGCGCAAATCAGATTTACCATTTCGCTAAACGCATTATCATAGCGCGATTTTTACTTGCGTTAGTCCGCGCGTGTGCGTTTTACCATTGTCACCGTGCGTAAGTGAAAATGCAGGCATTGTCAACGTTTTATGGAACAGACAAAGAAAAAAACGCGTATTCGTGTCAACATTATAAACTCTCTTAAAATGCGAAGGAGTACATTCTTAACTGATTTCGGCTAGTTGGAGGAGAGCGATTAAACAAATGGTTACAAATAAAAAATTTATCCCCAAGTCAGTTTTTGACTTTTAGTCAAAAACGCACATACATGTGAGTATGTGAATTTTTGCTGAATGATTATTATTTAAACTTGAAATAAAAAAAATTAAAAAATCTAATTTTAATATGAAATTGGAAAAAAATGACTTGAAAATCTCTGAGACCAATAATTTTATCAATTTATTTATTTTTCAATAAACACATATTCCTATTTACGGTTTAAAACGTATCTTCGCTGCATTTTCCCGTACCCAGGGCACATTTTACGAAACATTTAAAAGGATTTCAAATTGTGTTATTTTATATGAATGGATTCATTAATTCCTTAGGCGAACCCTAAAACTTATGCATGATATTCTCAGGACAGTGTATCAAATTGACACAGTACTGAATTTTTCGTGACTTCAGGTATCAGTCTAGGGTGACATTTAAAATGTTACAGATATATTATTTTAGAAAGAATCAATGTAAAAAAGTCATAAATAAAAAATGATAAATAATTAATAAAAATCTTTTTCAGTGTTGTAAAATAGTTGACTACCCCTATAAATGCGTTTTTGTGTGACCAGTGACATTCAACACGCGTCACGAGGCACCCCTGTCGGGAGAGTTATTGTCGCAAAGGGCGCATTACACGTTAAAAAGTTTAATCGAAATTTATTATTTCGAGTTAAGGGCGCTTATTCAATTAAGGAAATCGATAAAACCGTTAAATGTTTTCATTCGTATTCATTTAAAAGCTTTGTACTGCCTTTTACTTAATCGAATTATTTGTACCTTATAATGCGATTTATTAAAATATTTCATATTTTAGGAATATTATCATATGTCAGATTAGGGTATTTAAATAATTAAACACCATTTACTGAGTATTATTTCATTACACACGACAAGTTTCCAAAACTACAGATGTTTTTATCAACAGTTGATTATAAAAACATGATATGAAATGTATTTAAAATAATCAACATGCCATCCCACAAAGTTAAAGCCGAATTAAAAAATAATTTTACTAGAAATTAATATCAGAAATTACATAGCATTACATTCTGTAGAAACCAGACCGGTAAATAAAAAATATATAGTTGTTATAATAATATACTGTTTTATGAATTACCTTACGTCCAAGTGACTCTGAAATCTATCTATGGCTAATGCGTCACTTATGCTTAAAAATTGAGTTTTACAACCTATTCCTACTAGTGTTTTATAATTCTTAACGTTTAATGTTACTATAATTTTATGTAATTCATGAGTGAAAATTTCAATTCAAACACTGTATCCCCTTATGGGTGTACTCTCAAATATAAAATTCAATACGAGAACTACGAGTGTATTTTGTTTATATATATTTTTCAGATTTTATATTGATTAAAATAAAAAAAAATCGTTTATCTTTTATTTATTTAAGTGTTTATTTATTTTGAAGAAAATATTATTTTTTCAAAGCAAAAACGTTGTTTTTTTTTCAAAAGCATAAAATTCAACTACGTTCAATATTAAACTAGCTTTAAATAAAATTTATTTGCGGGCTATCGATTATCCCGCCTTAAAAGCAAAAGTTTAAAAGAATCAATGATTCTGAAATTTTAAATCCGGTACAATAAGTTTTTGGGGCGAGGTCTTCACTTGTAATTTTATTATTATTGAAAATGTAAGTAATTCAGCCTAAAGAACCATAACACACACTAATGCACTGTATTTTTAAATTCAGAATATATGACAATTTTTTACGAAAAAACGGATAAAATCTCATAAAAATATGTCTCTTATATTGCGATTTCATTCGTATGGAAAGACACGATGGTACTTAGAGGATCCATTCACGATGCGACGCGTGTGCGGCGGCAGTGCGCGACTCTCGTGCACTTTGCAGCTTAGCCCACGGTCGCCCGAGTGCAGTACGATGCGCCAGATTTATGGGACGCATCCTTATTGTCTGCGAGTGACATAAGTCCTGCTAATGCAATATTTGGATAAATTATAAATAACCCAAAGGGCAAGGGGTGCGATACAAAACGTCCAACACGGCACAAAAGGGCACAACTGAAACATAGAAAAAATAAAAAAGGCGAAATTTTCACAGTACACCCTAGCGCTTACGCCGTTTTAACAGACATACTTTACTAAATTTCACATTTGTATATTTCTGTACTTTGATAATTCACACAGATAATGACACTTCCCCGTGCGCGTGTGAAAAAATCACAACTTTTCACCCTTATGTCGTTTTAGTTTTTTTTTCAGGTCTCTTTCGAAGCGCAATAAAATAATGATTATTTTGCAAGGCACGTGTTGTAAAATTGTATTATTCAGATTTATTTTTGGTGGACATTTAATTTGATTAGAGCGATCGTGCGCCGTCCACAACGTGCGATTTCGGATTAAATTTACCGTTAACGTATTTTAATATGATTTTATGTACCCGTAATTATTTCGCAGGACAAAGAAAACTGCGCTGGATGCTAAAGGAAAAACAATGACGATCCTTAAAAGAAGACGATTTAACTAATTAGTTTCTAACAAATTTCGACGCTGGATTTCTGACCCTATGGATTTTATATCAATATAAACATATATACATATAGAACGAGGACGACCGAAAAATACTTGGCACGATCAGATCAATCAGAACCTAAAACCTGGCGGTGTCGTCTGCGTAATTGGAGGGCATGTACGACTAGATGTATGAATGTGAAGGAGGCGAGGAGTGTATGTCAGGACAGAAAAGTGTGGCGTTCCATCCTCTCTGCCTACCCCTGCGGGGAAACGGCGTGATGGTGGTAGTAGTAGTAGTAGTAAACACATATATTTTAGGTGTCTCGATTTATTAATTTATTTTATTTATGATGATTCAAATTACTGTATCACATTAAAAACACACAATAAGGTATATGTAACAACAGATACCTAATCGTAATTAAATATTTTTTTTATGTTTTGGCAACATTCACAAATCTAAAAAAAATATATATCTCAGCGTCATTTACTTACATATGATGAAAACCTGCAAAATGCGTATAAGAGCAAAGTTAAAAACTTCTCACATATTTACGATGTTTTCTTCTGATTGTCATTGGAAAAACCAAAAAGTCGTTTTTACCATAATGCGGTAGAAATATTTTTATTCGTTTTGAAATAATACTATAAAATATTACATATTTATTATAACATTTCGCTCACTCCTTTCAAGAACGTCATGAATCAAAAATCGACAATTTTCACTTGTGCATGTTTTCGGAATGCCCAGAAAATGTACTTTATCCCAGCAAAAAAGTCATATTTTTAACTTAATGTTTACCCGTAACAGGGCAGAAAGTGAAGAAAAGGTATTGTTTAATTATTTTTTTAAATATACTAAATATTTTTCAAATGGAGAAAAACCTTATGATTTTACCTAAAAAGATCTGTTGCACAGTAAAAAGTTCAGTAAGTGGCTTGATATTTATTTTTAATACATTGTATTATATTTTTAAACTTTAAAAACGTTTTCCTGAAAAATCAAGTTTCTTGATTTATGACGTTCTTGAAAAGAGTGAACGATTTGGACGATTCATCAGTTTATATACGTTGGTATACGCAAGAGTAAGACAACGTTAAGAAATTGGTCATTACTAGAAATGTTGAGCGAATTGAGAGCTAGAAAGTTTAATAACGTGGACAGAAAACGTCCTATATATTTGGATGGTGGCTTATTACATGTTGCACTGAATAGAGAAAATAAGGGGCCAAATATTTATTTGGCGAAGATAACTTTAACCTAACATTTGAGCTTTTATTGTTATTAATTTTACCGTTTACAAAACTACTGTCGATTTATGTTTTAAGAGAGTTGAATTGACCGATTAAAAAAATAAAACAGATAGAAGACAAGCAAATAAGGAAGGAATGCAAAGCTGAGATAAGCATTATCGATAAAATTAAGAAAGGTGTGTTAAGATGGTTTGGACATGTAGAACGAATGACTGAGGAAAGGATGGTAAAACAAATTTATGTGGCGAATATAATTGTAAAAAAGAGCAGAGGAAGACCGAGAAAAACATGGCACGATCCGGTTTGCCAAATACTTGAAAGGGGTCAGGTTAGGAGTCGTAATAATCGGCGGGTATGTATGAGGAGATGCATGAACGTGGAAGAGGCGAAGAATGTTTGCAAAGACAGAGTGGTGTGGCGTTATATTTTTTCTGCCTACCCATGCGGGGAAGCGGCGTGATGGTTAGTTAGTTAATTTTTTTTTCGGTAAATCCAATAAAAATTTTATGTTTTGAAGGTGTCTCAACTTGATATGAAATATGTATCATTCTTCCCTTTTTTGTGATTGAAGATAGAAGTCTGAGAATTCCAGGGCTTACGATCTGGCATTTGGCTGGCTTAAGCGATCACTTTATACACAGCATTTAATAGCTTAGCGGGCAAATTTCATCATTATGATTTCTAAACGAATACAACAAGAGAAAAATCCTCCCTTGACACACGGTGATGATTTATCCCACAGAGTCAGTGGATATTGAAGGTACGTACAATGGCAAAGGGATTGGGTTCGACTCCCGAATCACCCTCACCTTATTCCAAAACATAAACTCTCCTTTACTAAAACCTACTCATGCGAGACAAAACGGCGCTCGATCAGTGTTGGATTGGTTGTTACGATCGCTTCACAATCATACCAGTGCTAGATTCACTTTTACATCTAATAAAATTTTCTTTAAGCATCATATACATATTGTATGGAAATAAATATTTTAAAATATATTCTATTCTAAGCTAAAATATGTGTTTAAAAAGAGGCAAAGTAATATTTTTTAAATCTAATTTAAAAATAAATAAATGCCTGTTAAAAGGGAATCACGTTGTATTTTCACTTTTTTCTAGTATTATAAAAAAAATGAGTTAAAAAAGAAGTGTTTTTGGGAGCTCTGATATATTGATTTAGTAAACCGCAAAAAACGCAAACATATTTTTCAACAACATTTTTAGTATGTTTTAATGTGTGTTCATTAGATTTTCTGCACTTAAAGGTTATTTTTACATTTTTTTGACATCTCAACAAAGATGAAGAAGAGTATTCTTCATCTCAGATCCCAGACTTTTCTTTGTTTCATAGAGATGAAGAGAAGTCTGGGTAATTACAGAATAAAAAATAGTATCTACCAAGTAAAAGCTTTGTCAAACCAATATAGATGGCTGTTGCAAAGTCGTATGTACCGTGTCATGAGATGAATATATCAAGGAATCCCAAAAATTTGAGTAGTGTAGTTGTCAAACATGGGTAGAATTGTGAATGTTGCACGTGTGTAAAGTGATAACTTAACCAGCGTATGATAGGGCATATTACTATTAAATTAACAATGAAGGAATTTTCACCACATTTTAGGTGTTAAAACTGATAAAACAAAATAAAAACACATATCCTACATGTAACCTGCCATATAATAAATAATATAAAATGTGTAGGTACTGTGGGTGAAAATAGTACTGTTTTATAAACTATCCACCCACTTTTAGATTTAAGGTTATGTTACTATTAAATTAACAATGAAGGAATTTTTAACACGTTTTAGGTGTTAAAACTGATAAAACAAAATAAAAACTAATATCCTACATGTAACCTGCCATATGAGAAATAATATAAAATATGTAGGTACTGTGGATGAAAATAGTACTGTTTTATAAACTATCCATATACTTTTAGATTTATGATCATGTTCGCAGATGCTGCGCGTTTTCATGAATAAAAAAATCAAATAATCCTGAAAGATTTGAAAAACTGATTCTATGGAAAATTCAGATTAACCACCGATCTCGGCGCGCCTAGTTTCCAGTCCGTCCCCGAAAACGCAGTAAGCGTGGCACCTATCAAATGCACCCCAGGGGTGCGTTGCATTACCGATGATAAATGGGAAATATATGCAAAAAGTCGTGTGTACGAGAGTCTAGCTTGTGGTACACATCCCCATGTACGCAGTCCCATAGTCACCCCATTCCTGGGACGCGCTACGACGAGCCAAAGGGTGACGCGGTCATTATAGTTTGGGGACAAGAGCGCTCAGGTACTTTGTGATATGATGTAAGTATGTAGGTACACTACATCTGGCACACATGTTAGCATTGCAGAAAATACCGTAATTGGGATATTTGCATAAGCAATACATATGGATTCTTATTCATATACCTACTTACAGCGAATGGTGAAATAAAGAAATAATGCAAGGCTGAGATAAGCATTATTGATAAAATTAAGAAAGGTGTGTTGAGATGGTTTGGACATATCGCTCACTCCTTTCAACAACGACATATATTAAAAAAACTTGATTTTTCAGGAGATCGTTTTTTAAGTTTAAAAATATAATAAAATGTATTAAAAGTAAATATCAAGTCACTTATTAACTGTGCAACCGATCTTTTTAGGTAAAACCTGAAGGTTTTTTCTCCATTTGAAAAATATATTATATATTTTAAAAAGTTAATTAAACAATACCTTTTCTTCAAAATGCTAAACCACACTTTCTGCCCTGTGGCGGGTAAATATTAAATTAAAAATATGCCGCTTTTGCTGAGATATGGTACATTTTCTGGGCATTCTAAAAACATGCATAACTTAAAATTGACGATTTTTGATATATGACGTTGTTGAAAGGAGTGAGCGATATTTGCATAATCAATACAAATGGATTGTTATTCATGTACCTACTTAAACGAATGGTGAAATAAAGAAATGATGCAAGCCTGAGATAAGCATTATTGATAAAATTAAGAAAGGTGTGTTGAGATAGTTTGGACATGTGGAATGTATGAGTGAGGAAAGAACGGTAAAATAAATTTATGAGGCAAATGTTTGTTTTACCGCTTATTTATTTATTTATTTATTTTTTCAAAACATATTACATACATAAGTCATAAATATAATATTCCCGATGAGTAATTTTTATTTCTCATTTTGGGACATGGGATTAAGGTTAACAAGACTGGAACACAAATAATAAAGTTGCAAAAAAGATTTTTTGAAATAACCAAAACTAATACATCAGTATTTATACTTGGTTCAATATTTATGTTGTTTAACTGTATACTGATTTTTTTCCTAAATTCATTATATTACAATTTCCACCATATCTTCACATCTTCATTGCCTATAAATTGATATCAATATTATTTATTCAGATCAGATTAGACACTACATTTTTCATTTCTCAATTTAAGTTTCAGGTACTTGGTAAATAACACTATTTAGTGTTATTTACCATGTAAATTTTAAATTAAAAATTAATTGATATCCGATGAATCGATTAATAAAAATCAATAATTCACCCTAGGGATGATATATCAATAAATGTATGTGTCTCAACTCTATAATTTGTCTTTATTTGAATGAATGTAGAACCTGGACATTTAAGAGCTTATGATCTGGTACTTGGCTGGCTTAAATGATCACTTCATATACTTTTGCAACGTTCACCATTCTGCCCATTATTGAACATTCATAGTATATTTGCAATGGTCTCGTATCTCTTTAAGGCACCCAAATTACAAATTTTTGAAACAGTTTCTTTGTACTTATTACTATTTTTAGTTAAATAAGAGATTGACAGATTTAAAGTCAGATATATAAGGCGCATTTGGAAGAATTTCAAACATTTATTTTGTAAGTTTTTCCAGGACTATTGCATTTGAAGCTCGGTGTGTGACCGTGTTGAAAAAAATACATTTATGATGACATAAATACATAACGATTAAAGACTCTCATTATCATTCATCGTTCACATTGTGTAATAACACTTTTATGTGGTATTACAGAAAGTGAACGATGAATGATAAAATGTGTTATATTACTGTACCACAAAGTTAATGCTTTTAATAAACAAAATACAAAACAACACAGTAAACTTTTTGTATCAATATTATCTCAATACTTTTTAAATATGCCTTTTTATTAAAAAAAGAAGAAAACACCTCTATTTACATTATTATTTCTAGTACAAATCTAACTTTCTAACTTTCTCTCTCATTCATCACGTCCGTAAAAGCGGAATTAAGTCCTATAAGTCCAGGACGACCAGATGACGTAGGTGGCTTACGGCTTAACAGCTTAACACACCTATGTACATACTTAGAATCTCGTAAATCTGACGAATAAAAGAGAAACGGAAGTTTTTATTGTAAAATAAATTCGCCCTAATCCGCCCAACGGTATATGGAGCGCCGACTCGCCCATATAAGAACTTGCTACCCTCGAACAGTGTGGTTACAGAATTTCTACACATAAATGAAAATTTAAGTAATTTAAAAAGGTCTATCACATACCCACATATGTACTTTGCTTACTGGTAAAGCAGAGTGACGTGATCTTGCATACATCCAAATAAAAGGGTATCTGCTAAATAAAAACTTTCTCAATCCAGCATAGATAGCTGTTGTGAACTCATGTGTACTGTGTCATGAGATTAATCATACCTTTATCTAGGAGTTCCAAAAATTTGAGTAGTGTGGTTGTCAACCATGGGTAAAAGGGTGAAATGATCACTTAACCAGCCTATGAAAGGTCATAAGCCTTGTAAATACCCAGACTGCGATATTCTTCTCTGTATATGCAGAGATATTAATAAATTTTATTATGTTTTTATCAGTTATTTTATTCACATATTTCTAGTGTATCCAGATATGTCCTTAAAACATATTCTTCAGTTTAGCACCATCGGCATTTTTCACAATTACTATTTCATTTCACTTAACTGGCCTATAACAGGTCATAAGCTCTGTAAATACCAAGTTTTGCAAAATCTTATTAATCAATGTTGATATGTCAAAAAAGTGTAATAATACATATTTAAGGGTGAAAAATACTTGAATATAAAGAAAAGTTCATCTTCGAGATACTAAAATGACTTTACAATACCAAAATGCAATAACAAACAGTTCCAACAGAGCTTTAAATATTTGACTTTATTTATACTTCAATAACTGTCTTACAGATAATAAAATAAAGACAATAATATTCTAAAAAATAAATGAATTAACTTTTATAAAGATTGATCAAGAAAAACATTAGGAAATAAATTATAAAAATAAAAACAAATTATATCACCCACAAACATAAACAATTAATAATAAATGTAAGTCCCTCTCCAAGCACAAGATTCTTTAGAATTTTTAAGACTTTTTATTGGAGATAACAGTTAATTATTATTAACAGAAAATTAATAAAAAAAAATTAAAAAACTATGTAACTGTATAAAGTATTATTTTTTGACATGTCAACATAGATGAAGAAGAAAAATAACTCCAACAATTGGATAATCCAGATTTGTGAAGAAGTCTCTGGACACAATCAAAATGTTGTATATTAAGTAAATGAATCAATTAAAAAATAATAACAAAGACTGTTTTGTTTGTTAAGTTAAAAAATAATTAAGTTAAGAATAATAATGAAAAAAAATATAATATTCGGTGAGTGGTTATTTACTAATATTACTAACATTTTTGAAAAAAAAAATATATAAAAGTAAAAAACGTTTGCTTTTTGACCACCCAGTGCTAGGACAAAACCGGTACACATTTATTATTGCAATAACAATAATTCATATTACGAAAGTTTATTCTTTTCCTGGCCGTGCGAACGTGACGGCCACGCACACTCCTTTATTCGTAGGTAAATAATAAAAACCCCATATATATTATTCCTCTCCTGTATATCTTTCCGGGCGACAAAAAAGGTCGGGCATGTGTCGCCCTTTCAACTGTCGCCATTTTTTTTTAATTCGCACGTCCGGTACAATGAGGTTTTATCTCAAGCCCTCCCCGTAGGTGCGAGTTATAAATTAGACGGATTCCACGTGACGTATGGCACTCCGGATGCGTGGGAGAAAAATTCAAATTTCAAATTGGGATACAGCGGTCTCATTACGAAATACTTCAACGGTGACGTCAAATAAAATTGTTTTCAACATTTTGAGTGTGTCCAAATACTTGTTCACAAATCTCGATTACCTCTGATTGAAAGTAATTTTTAACATTATTTTATGACATCTCATTTGAAGCTTTCCTCATCCCACCATAGATGGTTATAGTGAACTCGCATGTACTGTGTTACGGGTTTGATCAATAAATCTAGAAGTTTCGAGAATTTGAGTAGTATGGTTGTCAATCATGGTAGAGTTGGTAAATGTTACACGTGTGTAAAGTGATCAATTAAACCAGCAGATAACGGTTGTAAGCCCTGTAAATGCTCAGACTTCCATATTCTTTCTTCTTCATCTATGTTGAGATGTAAAAAAAAACGTATTAATATTCTTATATATTTTTTATTCTGGTTGACGTTTACTAACTTTGAAGTACTGAAATAACAAGTAAATCAAGTTTTCATTTACGCATCTTCTATAGTGAAAATAGAACGATAATTCTGCTCCAGACTTCTGTAATCGTTACTCAGGTAAATTTCCCCGTGCGATGAAATCACGTTATTATTCGGAATTCGATAAGTCACCACATTTATTCGTCAGATTCTAGTGCAAGATGAGTTCACCTCCGTGACGTCACGCAGGGGGGAGAGCGGAGACCTCTGACACACATCCAGCATCCCTCCGTGAGACAATTTGACATTGTGCCTTGATGACTCACCGCTCGTCCGTCTCCCCTATTTTCAAACTGCGATCTTGAAACGTTGCCAAATAAAATATTTACCATCGCCAAAAGGGTGTTTTCATCAGTAGTGCTATTATTTAACGTAGTTAATTTTGTATGCCTCTTTTATTGAATATGTATTGCTATCCTGGTGCTTGGTTTGCAATTATCCCAAAGGAAAATAATACGTATTAGTATAGGTGATTATGGGACTCGTGTGAGGCGTGTGTTGGTTATGATTGTTCTAAATACAATTTTAATGAGAGTATTCTAAAAATGGGTGACGTACCTACATACATGGATCTGCGAATAATGAGATAAAAATATCTATTTAAAAAATCGTATGGATATATTGTTTTATTTTTGTCGTTATAATATTATATAGTGTGCCAATAATATAATGCCAATTCTACAATACGAGTATTAGTAGCAGTGACTACTACTACTACTATTGTCCATTTTTGGCACCCATTGGTGCATAGGGCGCTGCATGAAATCTTTGCAAAGTTTTGTTGATGATTAATTTTTATTTTTTATTTTTTCATCGATCAGTTTAAGCTAAGAACTCTGAGAGTCCATGCCTAACATTTTATTATTTTTATTGAATCACACTTTGCTAATTTTTCACACAATTTTAAAATTAAAATTGATTGCACAATAACATGCTTTTTCTATTACAGAAACGTCTGTCCCGATTTCAATTGTTACACTACTTTTATGTAACTGTAAGGCCTCCGTACACCTTTTACACGTGGGGTAAAATCTGTCGGTGGGGTAACCAAGATTTTTAGTGACGTGGGGGATGTTAGGGACACATGAGGGATGATTCTGGTAACCCTCTCATTTACGGTATGACTTTCGTCGCTTCAGAACAGGAGTCCGAAATTAACCTTGGGTAGTGAGGGTGGCTGATTTACGTCATTTTAAGGGAGAATGTGACTGCATAGCATTAAACATATGTAAGCATATAAATATATAAATGAATATATATATATATATATATATATATATATATATATATATATATATATATATATATATATATATATATATATATATATATATATATATATATATATATATATATATATATATATATATATATATATATATATATATATATATATATATATATATATATATATATATATATATATATATATATATATATATATATATATATATATATATATATATATTTATATATATATATATATATATATATATATATATATATATATATATATATATATATATATATATTATATATATATATATATATTTATATATATATTATATATATATATATATATATATATATATATATATATATATATATATATATATATATATATATATATATATATATATATATATAAATATCCGTGAAAAAAGAAGGATAGAAGTCAACTGAATGCAGTCGAAATGCGATCTCTCAGAAGAATGTGCGACAAAACGATGCATGATAGGTGTTCAGATAGTGAAATAAGGAAGGAATGCAAAGCTTAGATAAGCATTAGCGATAAGCATTAGCGAGAAAATTAAGAACGGGATATTTAGATGGTTTGGATATGAAAATCAAATGAATGATGAAAGAGTAGTAAAAAAATATGAGGTGAATATTGTTGGTCATTCATAACATTGAGATGGTTTGGACATGTAGAACGAATGAGTGAGGAAAGAACGGTAAAACAAATTATAAGGCGAATGTTATTAGAAAAAGGAGCAGAGGAAGACCGAGAAAAACTTGGCATGATCAGGTATGCCAAATACTTGAGAGCGGTCAGGTTAGGAGTCGAAACAATCGGCGGGTATATAGTATATATGAGGAGATGCATGAACGTGGAAGAGGCGAAAAATGTGACAGAGTAGTGTGGCGTTCTATTCTCTCTGCCTACCCCTGCGGGGAAGTGTTGCAATGGTTAGTTAGTTAGTTAGTTACATTGGGCTTGGAACCAGGACTCCATTGTGCTCAGGACTCGATTGCACCTGTGTTATTTTATAATTATTTCGTGAGGTCGCTTTTTTTTCAAAACTAATATTGTTCTCATTGGATGCTCCCCCGTCTGACGTTTAATCTCACCTTCTCCGTACCCACATAACAAAACCGTTCGCATGCACTAATCAAAATAATAATTCAAATTAAATTTAATTCAAAGCCACCCCTATCGCGTGCCCCAATAATGAAAACCCACCCCAGGTCCCGTGATTCAATCGCGCATGCGCACAAAAGATTATGCACGGGGAAAAAAAACAAGTAGGTGGGACAACAAAAGAGTGCGCGTCAGACAATACTAGGTAACATGATCTACCTATGGCGCATGCGTGGTATAATTGGGCTTTCATATGAAACAAGTAGTCCAATACGATGCATATTAAACTTTATATTCACGTGCCCCTCCGCCTTAGAATATCCCTGTACTCTCATTTTTGTTACAATTTTCTTCTTCCTGGGTCCATCCCAACTTATCGTCTTTGTAGACTGTTGGAGTCAGATCTCCTTGTCCTCAGGTTAAAGGTCCTTCTATCACCTAGGCCATGTCTTCGAATCATGAAATCTTTCTGTAGTATCTAAGAATTTTTTGGTCTTCCTCTAGATGTCTTTCGAAGAAGATCCATGGCAATGAGAATATCTTATTATTCTTATTCCTATTCCTGGGTCAATCCCATCTTATCATTTATGTAGACTGTTGGGGTCAGCTCTCCTTGTCCTCAGGTTGTAGGTTCTTCTATCATGGACAACGTTATCTAGACTTTGCCTTCGAATAACATTATCTTTCTGTAGAATCCGTGATTTTTTTTTGTCTTCCAAGGCAATTGCCTGGTTCACAATATGTCCAGATTCTCTACGTCCTATGTATCCATACCATCTCAATTGCCTATCCTCTTCCTAACTATTGATGTCCATTACACCCAGGCTTCCACGAATGCGTGAACTCTTTATTTTGTATCTAAGGAACACTCCAGTTGACCATCTAAATAATCGCATTTCAGCAGTTTCTAGTGTCCTAGATTAGGTGTTATTACATCGTCTAACATACGGAGCCATAAAAAGTACGTGTCCGACCTTCTTTGGTAGATTTTTGGATGCAGCCTTTATATGGTGAATTGTTTATTTTTAATTAAGTCGTAATTTCACCAAGCACAGACAATTTTTTTTTTTTACTATTGAATGCGATTTTTGCAAATACTTAACGCAGTCCCAATTATTTTTATATATTTTATTTTCGAGTTACCATTTTCTATTATAATAAAGTTCATGTGACCTGGTCTATTTGTCAAAAATAAATAATTAATTCAAATGGCATTGCACGCACCACGCTTTGGTTTTCTTTCTGGGTTCCAATATTGAACATGTTGGCCATACAGCTTTATAGTATACTCAAAGCGAGCACTGATTTCGACCGTTGAAAAATGATTTATCGGTGTAGAAATGTCACACTGATCGTTCGGTGACAAAAATATTATTTTATTTACTTTACACAACGGAAAAGCTTTATTTATGTTCAGTAAGTCAACGAACCCTTACTGTATTGACGCAACTTAATTGTTATGTATGGACGTAACAGTACTGTATAAGTTGTTGAGCAATAAAAGTATCATTTTTATACAATACCACCTAATGGACCTTTTTACCAATAAAAACATATAAACTGTGTGTAGGTACTCAAGAGTAATACTTATAACATATATATATATACATTTATATATTTATATATATATATATATATATATATATATATATATATATATATATATATATATATATATATATATATATATATATATATATATATATATATATATATATATATATATATATATATTTATACCTCCTATACGTAGTCCTGGAGCGCAGGACTACCTACCACCCTACCTACTTACATATTATAATCAACGATCTAATTAATATACTGCCTTTATACGATACGAAACGAAAATGGTGCCCCATGCACCACTTGAATACGGATTGGGATTAGAAGATAATTTTAAGGATAATTTGATTCTTAACCGTGTATTTTCAGTGATATTCGAAATAAAAAAAATCATGCTTAATCCTTATCCCGATTGATTCAATCCCGAAAAATGAAAAGTTTACTGCATTTTAAAATACGTTTGATGGCGATTAATCGAAGGTCGTGTTGTGAATGTACTTTTGACAACGGCAAATCGAGGGTCTGCTGTGTTGTAAAGGTACGTTTGGTAACGATAAGTCGAGAATCTACTTTGTAGTGAAAGTACGTTTGATTTCGATAAATCGAGAGTCGTGTTGTGAATGTATCTTTAATTGCGTTAAATCGAGAGTCTACTGCGTTCTGAAGGTACGTTTGATCGCAAAGATGCATGTATGATTAGGATCATATTCGCTTGAGGTGATTTGAATAAATAATACTAATAAAGACTCGCACGTGCCTGACGCAGAATGATTCGTTTCACGTCTGGAAACACGTGGACGGAGAATGTCATCAGCGAAATAATAATAAAAGGGTGAACTTTGTGGGGATTAATGAAAATAGTTCGTTGAGTTGTTGATTTTTCTCATTTCAACGGATTGTTTTTATACATTAGTAAACTCCATCAATTGTATCCTCAATTGAATATTAGAAAACCCCGGTTTTATGTAATAATATATTTTAAAGAAGTATCCAAAATAATTAATTGAAAAAAAAAACATATTTAAGGAACAGATAATTATTTATTTTGTTTTAGTTTCTGTCTTCATCCGTACCTGTAGTGTAATAGCCAGCATGCTCGGCTACCGTACTGGAGGTCCCAGGTTCAATTCCCAGAAGGGGTCAAATAAATATAAGTGACTTTTTCACTCTAATATTTATTTAATACTACCCTGGACTGGTGCCTTAAGCGGAGGGCTGATCACCTTTCCTTCACGTGTTAGTGATCAAGATAAGCGTTTTTATGATGCAGTGCCCTATGCACTATCGGGTGCGGATAAGGGTTGAAGTAAGTAATGTTGTACTTTATATTTATACCTGAAGATGGAAGCATAGCTTCCGAAACTAGTCGTCATAATAAAATAAATGTAAGTACTGTAGTAGAAAAATAAGTGTTTTTCTTTTACAATTTCATCATGTGTCACCACAAAGTACTGCATTAGGCAATGCATCATATATATTACAATAGATGCAATAGTAAACCTAACGTCACAGGCTGTCTACCTATATAAATCGGCTTCATACATTAAAAAAAAATATGTATAAAATTAACATTAAAAAAACGTCATACAATTTTGACTCCACATTTTGAAAAAAACTTACCCCTATTTATCATTGATATTATCAACGGTTAAATATGTTTAAACATATGCAAATTTTATGAAATGCATACGGATTCATTCATCTTTTTTTCGCAGGCAGGTGTGATTTTTTTTACTGGATTTAGTATTTTTTTGTATATAAGTGTACCATTTGGATATAAAAAAATTACATTGAAAAAAAACAACGTATGTACTGTTATAAACGTATTCAAAATGAAGTTTGATCAGCACTTAGATTTATTGTAGCTAGCTGACTTCCACCAAACTGACGTGGATAATAATATTTACATTTTATAATGAGATATTGAATTTCAATCCTGTTTCTGAAATAAATACCTAAGTGTTTTGTTTTTTAATACTACAATACATACAAATATATGCATATAAAAACTGTTGACCTGAAGCAAAAACTATCGACCCAATAGATTCTCAAAAAAAGCTTATAAGGGAATTCAGCTTGTTTGCAAGTATTCTTCCAACATTTATCAGTACCAATTAGTCCATTGCGCACTGCATCGTTTAAATTTCGATTTTAAATAACATTAAGGCGGGACAGTGAAAAACCTGCAATTAAATTTTCCTTAAACCCAGGTAACATTTAAGACAAAAAAATATTTGCTTGAAACACTGTTTCTGCATTGAAAAAGATTGTTTTTCTTTAAAATAATTATAGGGTTTTGAAAAAAAGAGTTTTCGAAAGGTGAGAAGTGAGAAGAAGAAAAAAAATTGCGCGAACGTATTGTTCGCTTCTCGCACAGAAAGTCGCGTACTAAATAGTATATTTAAAAGACCACAATTAGGACATGGAGTTCCAGATACTTGAATATGAGTTCACAATTTAATATTGATACAATAACGAGAAAATAAAATATGAAATATTTTTTAACATGAACCATTCAGTAATTCAATGAAAATTGATTGATGAATAGTCTACTCCCTACTCGACGGTAACTCTACTCAATCTTATCTTGTTAGAATCACAAGTTGCAGTACTCGTGAAAGCTCTCTTGATTAGCCCGCGAGCTTACGTCCGAAAGCTCCTGTGATCTTTGCTCCAACGCTGGAATTATCCTCACTGATTCAGTATAACTAAGAGTTATCGTTGCATTCGTCGCATTAGGTATACGTGTGCAGGCCACGTGGCCGGGCCCCTCGCCCTTTGTGAACCGGGGAGCGAAAATGGCCCTTAATGGACATTTACAATAAATTTCGAATCGCATGGCGCACTAACAAAACTCGCATTTAACGATAAAGGTGAGGGTCCCGCTCAGGATTTCCGCATGATGGGACCTTATGCACTCATTATATTGCGAAAATAATCTGAACAAACAGTTATGAAAAACCAAAACTTTTACATCACGCTGTTCATAAAATAATACAAGAATGCAAAAGAAAATGGGATTGGGAAATAACACAAATAAGTATCATCCGAGGCATTTTAGTTTACTATACAAAAAAAATTATCTTCAATAAATACAGAGTTTATATATATATATATATATATATATATATATATATATATATATATATATATATATATATATATATATATATATATATATATATATATATATATATATATATATATATATATATATATATATATATATATATATATATATATATATATATATATATATATATATATATATATATATATATATATATATATATATATATATATATATATATATGTATGTATAATAATAATTTATTTATTGATTTGGCGTAATAATTTATTTTTGATTTATGTATTAATTTTTAAAACAAACACAGATTTTTTGAGTCTGCTAAAGTATTTTATTGTTAGAAACACATAAAAATTAATATTGAGACAATTGCTTTGCCTAGTTATGGTATTTTCAAACGAATGTTTCAAACGAAACAATTGTCGCAATATTAATTTTTATGTGTTTTTAACAATTAAATACTTAGGTAGACTCAAAAAATCTGTGTTTGTTTAAAAAATTAATACATAAATATAAGATTAATCTTCAATAAAATGGAAATTGCGGATGGCTCATGTGTCACGTAATATATGGTATACGAGTACACATATAAAAATTGTAAACCGTATACAAATATGTATCAATACTAGTACGGCTATATACAAAGATTACGTAATTTTTGCCTCGATATTACGTAGATGTTTGAGAGTTTAACAAACTTTAGGTAATTTAATTTAAATTATGTAATATTTACCTTTTTAATAATGTTTTCCATTAATACAAATAATTCAGTTCATATTATTCAAATAATTCGATTCAGAAAGGTGATTGTAGTAATTAATCATGACATTATGTTCTTACAATACATTTTTAAATTAGGTAATCGTTCTTTATTACTTTGCGTCATTTATATTTTTCGTTATTTTCAATCACTTTTACTTTCTTTATATGCACTGATTGTTACTTATTGTTTGCTATTTTCTATGTTTCACTATTTTTTCGAAACTGTTATTTTATTATATTTATTTTTATTTCTTCGGGAATTGAGCATCTTTAAATTAAGAAATATATAATAAAAAATAGTTACATTAACAATAATAAACATAACATTACATAAACAAAAATAGTTACATTAATAATTAAAAAAGCCAATTAAACAATTCCATATAATTACTATTAAACATTAAGAGATAAAAAAGAAAAAAAAGTGAAGAGTGGGAGTGTGTGTGTCAGGAAGGAAGTAAAAGGTTATGATCATTATATTAACTACATATGTACCACTTACTACCTTAATAATTTTATTACTATTTGAACTACGTTTTACAATATCTATGATTAGATACAATAACTTGTAAAAATCGTTAAAAAACCAAACAAAAACATTTACTTCATATTTCACAAACGATTCATTACATGTTATTTTAGATTTTTTAATCACATTTTTACTACGTCTTTACGGTCGTCAAAAGGTACATACATATATGTTTTATTTTGAACACGAGCCACTTCTGTACCACATATTGAAAAATTTTTAAAAAATCAATGAAAACATTTATAATGTACTTACTTATTATAAAACGTGTGCATAAAGTGACATCTATGAAACTGAATGAAATAACACGCGACCTCCACGCGATAGTTAAGCCCCCATTCGCACGGTGATGAACGTGCGTATTTGTAATATGTAAATGAATTAACTTAACATTTAAACAAAAAATTAAGTCCTTTAATAAAATATTTAATATCGAAAACATTTCAATATTCAATCCTTTAAAAAATCGGATAAATTTTTATTTTATATTTTTATCTTCAAAAAAAAAATATATAAAATGTGCTGCTATGAATATCCTTGAGTTACTAAAAATAAATATTAAAAAAAAAATTGGGTTAAAAAAAGGTAAACAATCAACAACGAAAAACACATTTAATAGAAAAACGCGTTTCTCTTTGCCTTATTGAATTTTATCTAAGTAAATTTAAAAAAATGCACAAAAATTATCAAAAATAAGCGCCTTGAAATTAAACGTATTATAAATGTCCATATTCCATTTACTTTATTTCCCATTTTATCAGACTAAGTACAACAATGCGTTGCTGGTTAGAATGAATATCAATATATAAACCTTTTTTATTAAAATCAATTATGTTACAAAATATTGTAACCCAAAAATAAAATAACAAAGTTCAATATTTACACGTGTGGTAAAGCTAAATATATTGATTTAAAAAAGGACGTAAGTTCAAAGAATAAATAAATAATCTATTACAAATAACAGAGTCCCACGCACGTCCGTATTTTTCACTTTGGTAACATACAAAGCGTTTTTACATCATCCCCACCGCAGCCCCGTCCCGCGACCACCCCTGCTCCCCGCGCCCCATATATCCCAATAATCGTCCATTGAAGGTTAATTGATTATACCTTTTCATCAGGGTTCGGTTTGACTCTCACGGCGCGGGGGATGCTCTGTATTTTGTATGTTCGCATTTTCTACGAAGGGTGCTGAGTGGTGAATGCCGAATTGAACTATGGACCGTTATTCCACAGAGCTTTTGTAGGGTTGGATGAAATTAAATTCGCGAAGGTGCATTATAAATGTGCATGCACACATTATTATCACTTGTGTAGATTTAAATTAATGTTTTTAGTATAACTTTATACAAGCGGGACGTGTTTAGCACTGTCCGGATCTGAAATATAAAGAAATAAGTACGAGTAGTTTGATAAAATGTCGATTTAAGCAAACAAATGACTTAAGATTTTATTATTATTGCACCAAAACGCTGGCACACTTTCTAATAGCATTTAAACTATAGTAAATATCCATATTACCCAATTCAAAGAGTAAAATTTCTTCTTATCTGTTAGTAGATAGATAAAAGTATGAAATAATTATACCAGTTTTTACTGTCACTTAATCGTTGATAATTCTAGGCTTTTAAAAAATAATATTTCTCATTCCACAATTTGTATTTTTCTTCGAGCACATATATGCATGTGTGTGTGTATATATATATATATATATATATATATATATATATATATATATATATATATATATATATATATATATATATATATATATATATATATATATATATATATATATATATATATATATATATATATATATATATATATATATATATATATATATATATATATATATATATATATATATATATATATATATATATATATATATATATATATATATATATATATATATATATATATATATATTTGTATATATACAAACATTTTTTTGTACGAGTGACGAAGACATTATTGATGGTTTAGGAGTAACACTACATCTATATTTTTAAAATCTATTGATTTTTTAAACATAAGTCATATTTATTACTTTTGACCCTGTTAGAAAAATACAGTATCTGTGTTCAAAGCTTGATTTTCACGTGCAACAGCTAAATAAATATAATATGTCATAAAATTAAAGCTCTTTGATCCTTACATTTATCACACACGTTCACTTTTATGTTTGTATGTACTTTTATAAAAATAATTACACACATTTATTAAATTCATTTTTTAATTTCAATTAAAACAGGCATCAACCCTATCAGCTGGATGGGAAAATTGTGCATTTTATGCACTTATGCGCTTTGCAGTCACCTACACACAATGTGCATACGTACATAATAGTGCAGGGAGCACAGTAAATCACAGAGAACCGGTTTTTTGTATTTATTGTCATTATTCGGAATGTCCACTCGTGATTTATTAAAACCCACCGGAGTTTTGTGCTCGAAGGATTGATGTCACGAAATGGAATAACAATAGAATGAGAATTAATATTTTAACAAAAGCTCTCGAAATATCAACCCTTCAGTGACAATAAAAACTAGTAATTTTTTCATACATTTTACTATCCACTTGCAGATAGACAGAAATTTTATACTTTAAATTAAGGTGGGATAATCGATAGCCTGTAACTTTATTTTCTTTAAATCTAGGTTACATTGGACGTTATTGAATTTTTTCCCAAAAAAAAGATTGTTTATTGAAAAATAAATGTTTTTTTTTCTATATGGTTTTGAAATAAACTTTAGAATCTTTTTACTATAGGTTTTTTAATTGAACGTTTTTTTATAATTAGTATGTATCTTTGTTTTAAAATCCCTTTGTTGATTTTAAAACAAGTTCACATTTTTATTATAAAAATGGAAAATCACAATGTAAGTGCTTCAAATATAAATCTTTTTTTTTTACTTTTCCTATTTATAATTTTGGTTTAATAATTTAGAATACACTACGTGCATATTGGCAAACGATGAGAATAACCTAATTAACATGTCGCTCACTCCTTTCAAGAACGTCATAAATCAAAAAACTTGATTTTTCAGGAGAATGTTTTTAAAGTTTAAAAACATAATACAATGTATTAAATATAAATATCAAGCCACTTGTTGAACTTTTTACTGTGCAACAGATCTTTTTAGGTAAAACCTGAATGTTTTTTCTCCATTTGAAAAATATTTAGTATATTTCAAAAAATAAATAAACAATACCTTTTCTTCAAAATACAAAAACAGTACTATCTGCCCTGTAGCGGGTAAATATTAAGTTAAAAATATGCCTCTTTTGGTGGGATATAGTGCATTTTCTGGACATTCCGAAAACATGCACAACTGAAAATTGACGATTTTTGATTTATGACGTTCTTGAAAGGAATGAGCGATGTGACAGATAATATAACTCACAATTTTGTCAACAGATGAGAGAACAATACTTTATATCATAAAAAAAAACTTTGACATCAAAAATTAACTTAACCCAGGGGTTCCCAATCTTTTTCAGCCCGCGGCGCACTAACAAGTTTAGTATTTAGTCACGGCGCCCTACTTTAGTAAGCTATTTGGAATAATTAATATGACTTTAAACATATGTACCCATATATATTATAGTCGAAAGAAATAGGTAACTACAATAATAGTAGTTGGGTAGAAAGATGCTAGTTCTCAAAATGTAAATTGTTGCTTTACAGGTACCTACCCGAGAATATTTGTGGTTTCGGATGATGATAGAGGATCGACTCAAGGCGCCCCTCTTGACTTTCTACGGCGCACCAGGGCGCCGCGGTGAACACTTTGGGAACCTCTGACTTAACCTTTGATTTCGTACAAAAAGATCTTCACCCACCATAATCTTCACTTAACACCGTTTCCATGAAATTATTAGATAAAACTGCGTCTTTCCCCGCCAAAGTTGTCATCCCGTAATCCCTCTAACCTTTGTCGGCTCGTACCTCCAGCCGTGTGACGTCACCGCCCGAGTCCGGGGCTGAAACTCATACAAATTTAATATGACAGCTGGCCTAGATGACGCCGCGCCGCCTCTCGGCGGGGCGCCCGCCCGGCCCTATCACATATCCCGTATCCCGTACATCCCGTACAAAGAGCGATATGAGACCGGACATCGAAGAAAGCCACGAGGCTTGGCCCATTGTGTGCGGAAAAGTATTAAATTGACGCGGTGGGCGGCTCAACCCTAGAGGAACGAGCGATCCCAATTTCACCCACAAACAATGAATAACTATTTTCATTATTATTATTAAATTTAGAAAAAATGAGCCCTTATCCGCACCTGATGGTGCATAAGGCACTGCATTATGTAAACGCAGTGTTATCTTGATCGTTACTCATATAAAAGAAAAGTGATCACTCCAGCGTTTGAGGGTAAAACCACTTAAGTTTATCATCAACCCCCCGTGGGAATCGAACCCAGGATTAAAGAGTAATTATTAAAATTATTGAAGAGAACATAGTAACTTATTTTAAAATTGTCAAAAGAAGAAATGCCTCGAAAATGATTTAAATGATTAAAAAAATATTGTAACTCTAGAAAATCATCAAACATGAAAATAAAATATTGCTGTCAATTCACTTCACGTTTTTCTGTCTTGATCTTATTTTTTTTACAATTTCCGTTCCAGAAACTTCCAAATACATTTAGATTTCAGATATACATTTTTAAAATTACCGAAATCAAGTCCGGGGTTTTCGTGCACCTTCTTGGCCTTTGGAGGGTTAGTATTTATTTTTCGACCACTGCCCGTCAGTTTATTGTGATTTTCGTAACGGAAAAGATTTGATTAAACTGTAAACAAAGAAAATATAGGAGGTCTAGGCCCAGCTTCATAAATATTATTACGTTCTTGTCTTGTTAAATGCGAAATATTAATTCGGAAAATAATTGAGATGGATTTCTGTTTTGTGGTATCAGCCATGAAATGTAGGAAAAATATTTATTTGGTATTATAAGTAATATATTTAAGTTTATGTTAGTTTATTGTAACTTTTTTTTTGTCGTATTTGCAATCGAGCGTTATGGAAAATTGAAAAACGTGAATTACGAACCAAATATTTTATGCTAGTTTTCATTTTTTTATTTGTATATGATAGGATAAATATTATAACTATGTTTCACAAAAATATTTTTTTTTCGAAATATGATTTACTCATTAACTTACTCTCTTTCAGAAAACAAATAGAGGAAGACCGAGGAAAGTTTGACACGATCGGGTATGTAAAATGCTTGAAAGCGGCCGGATCAGGAGTCAAATTAATCGGCGAGTACATATGATGAGATGTATGCATGTGGAAGAGGCGAAGAATGTTTGCAAAGGCAACGTGTAATGGCGTTCTATTCTCTCTGCCTACCCCTGCAGTTAATAAGCGTAATAGTTAGTTAGTTTGTTAGTTAGTTTACTGCCTTCCAAGAGTTATGCATTTATTCCAACGTTTCTCTAACTTTTTGATGCCTATTTTATTTATTTTATTATTTTATTTATTTGGGAATTGTACAGCTTTACATTAAAAAAAGTATATTAAAAAAAAAGTTACATTAACAATAGTAAACATTATATTACATTGACAAAAATAAGCCAATTATACTATTCCACATTTATGTTATAATAACTATTAAAAAATAAGAGATAAAAATTTTTTAAAAAAGAGTGGGTGTGTGTGTGTGAGGAAGGGAGTAAAGGGGTTAAGGTATGGTATAAAAAATAGAATTTGCAGGAAGGAAAAGGAAAGGAGAAGAACGTTTTACGTATAACGATTTGGTTTTGCTCTCAAAATATACCTGTTTCGACACTCACTTCTTCGATCAAGCCAAATGTCATATTACAATATTCAAGCGTATTGGTTACACCAAAAAATTACCCTTAGGAGGTTAATTTAATAAAAAATAATTGAAGGAGGAAAAAGTAAAAAGGAATAGTTACTTATTTCTCCTTAGGAAAATTATTGAAGGTTGTATCTAAATTAAAAACTTAACATACTTGGACGTCTACAGAATATCGGAAACACTAGTAGATAAAATACGTAATTTATTTTACCAAAAAATACATGAATGCGTTAGTGCACTTAGATATTGAGAAAATACTTCGATACCTTCCCCACACGTAGGGGAAGTTAAGGCAGCATTTAGTGAAGTTCGGAAAGGGAAAGGTCCGTAAGGGTGGAAGAAGAATATTGCTGGACCGAAATGGAGTTAAAGTTATTGTTGACATAAACAACAATAGAAAAGGCAGACACGGTAGCTGCCGAGGGGTTGGGGAGGGTTAAGGGAAATATTATGCCTTCTATTGTCCGAATGTTTGTACCCCCGCACGCAAGAGAAGAAAAATGAAAAGAATACCAACATATGTATATTTCATTTCGAAGCCTTTCGGCTGAATAGAAGCAAAGGTAAGTATGGTCTTTATGTATTTTATACACTGCTGTTCATTAAGTTTTCATAATAAATATAAAATAAAATAAAAATATCACGTTAATAATATAGACGATCGTTTTTAAAGTAAAAAAATTTAATAAAATGTATTAAAAATAAATATCAAGCCACTTATGTGCAACAGATCTTTTTAGGCAAAACTTGAATGTTTTTTCTCCGTTTGAAAAATATTTAGTTTGCTTATTTAAAAATTAAATTAAATAATACCTTTTCTTCAAAATGCAAAAACAACACTGCAAAAATATGCCCCTTTTGCTGGGATATAGTACACATTTTCTGGGCATTACAAAAACACGCACAACTGAAAAGTGACGATTTTTTATACATATAACGTTGTTGAAAGTAGTGAGCATATCGTGTTTTTATTGTTCGTCTTGGAAAAACAGTATTAAAATAAAATTGTAACAAAAAAAATTTTAAAGTAAACATTTATTTTAGATCGCTAATTGAGTGTTATTTAACGCGGCTAGTTTAAAAAACTACATCGATGAAATCATCTTAAGTTCTCGAAACTAGTCGTGTCAAATAAAACTCCATATGTGGTTAAAAAAAAGTATTTAATTTTTATAATCAACATGTCATTCCACAAAGTTAATGCCAAATTAATAAATAATATAATATAAGTGTTTATTAGAAATATTAAATGATAAATGAAACACTGGTTTTTTGAGTCTACTAAATTGTATTTTATTATTTAAAAAAAAACCATCAAAATTATATTTAAGACAATTGTTTCGCCTTGATACAGCATTTTAAAACTAATATTGACATTCGTTTGAAAATACCATCGCACAGTGAAACAACTGTCACTAATTAAATTTTTATGTGTTTTTTTTACACAATAAAAAAAATTTAAGACTAAAAAAATCAATGTTTGATATTAAATTTTAATGTATAAATTAAAATGAAGTTCTAAAAATGAAGCGTTAAATCAATAAATCTATGTTTATTATTGCATTTATCGAAAATTGCGTCCAGTGATTCAGTAAAAAAATTGTAAAAATAAATGTTGTGAAAATTCAAACATTTAAAGAAATATTATATTTTAATATTAAAATCGCTTTTTTACCATATTTACCTTACGCACCCTTGTTTTTCTCGAACAATCAAAAGCACATTTCAATTTTTCAAAAGCAAAAAACGAAGTGGTTCTGCTGACATGTTTATGATCTGGTTATGCGAGAAGTATGTTTCATGTTTGTGCGCCTAAATATTCAAAGATGTATGATGGCATCACGCATTGGTCTCTGGCATATGAAAATATTTCTTTAAAAAAATAAACGGGTGTTTTTCTACCTCTCGGCAGGGGTAACAGTTAAAAGAAAGTCCAATCGATCATAACGGGAAGCGATGTAACCCTTAGGCGTCTCGGCGTCCAGCGTCGGTAATTTCTGCTAACGGGCGGAAGTGGATTGGCGCGCTCCGGTAACGAGGACCGGATACGACACCGGCCGCTATCATCGCCATCAACTTTTAAGGTCTATTCATAAATTTGAACAATTCAATCTAAAAATATTGATACATAATGAAATATATACAAAGACAAATGTTTATTTGAATGGATATATACATAGACTAGGCATGATAAAGTCTTTCAAATATTTAAAAGTGGTCAGGTCAGGAGTCCGAATAATCGGCGGGTATGTATGAAGAGATGCATTAATGTGGAAGAGGTGGAGATTGTTTAATAATACAGATTGGTGAAGCGTTCTTTTCTCTATGCTTATTTCTGCGGGGCAATGGCGTTGTTTTTATTTTCATATGTATTTTTATTTTTAATCTCGTATTTTTATATAAAAATGTTGATATAAAAATCAGAATGGAAAATACGATGTTGATTTGAAGAAACAAAGAAAAATAAATCTGTATAATAAGTCTGTAAATAAATCATACATAACCCTATTATTCTCCTGAAATAGTGAAAAATGTAGTCGAAACGAATCGGTTTGTTAAAACGCGGGTAGCGGAGCATTCAGTATCCATTGCCCGGAACTAGTTCTTTTGAATTTTCACCGTTCATATGTGTTTCTTAGTTGGTAATGACTCACTTTAAAGTTAGAACATTAGAAAGATATACGTGACTAATACTAATAACCAACTAAAAAACATTTGAAGTATTTATAATATTTCAATGCGCAGGCGATGACAGATCGTAGGCCCTGTAAACACTGAAACATCCACATTCTCTTCTTATAAATGAATAAATAAAAATGCTTAAAAAAAAAATTTTATTCTTGGATTAACACTTCATTTTACATGAAATCATATAATCATCATTTTTGTCTTGTTTTTTTTTTTTTAATTTTCATTTTTAATTATTGAATGTAATATTTATCGAATTTTGACAGGCAGATCCACGGATCTATACGACAGAAGTAGAAAAAGAAGATGAATTTGATATAATTTAATATATTAAATTTGAAACCATATTTAATTTTTTTACCTTTAAAATATTGAGGTTTTATCGTAAGAGACATATATTTATATATCGTATATTTGATAAAAAATGCCAAACAATATTTTATTGTTTTTTGATTGATTATAATAAATTTTAATATAACACATAGATTTTTAATACATGTATCACTTTACTTCTGTTACATCGGCGAACGGACGAGTCATTCGTGTCTAGTGTCTATTACGGTAAAATTATTACTAGTTTACTGTGAATAATAATTATACGCGCGCACGCCAGGACGGGTAAAGCGAATTATTGTGCCCCAAAATTCAATGAAATAAAAAACTACATCAAAAATGAAATTTATAAAATAACCACAATGAAAGACACAAAAAACAAAAGGAACTCAAAGAAAAAAATATACAATATATTTATCCTATTGTTCATGAGTCCCTCGTTACTGGGCCGACTATATCCAGCGACTAGATCCAACTTTATTTCAGTTTACCTCTGTTCCATTGTCCTAATTCTTCGCGTTCCGGCCAGTTGGAAAACAACAACTGTCTCGAGAGATACGTACCTAATTGTTTGTTGGTGAATGTCTGCACTAAGGCGGAGATTTACTGAGATTAATGTACGCAGTTATTGGAACCGATGCCAAATCGAATTGTGTTCAATCACGTATTGGCCACTGGTGATACAAACGGCGAAGGTAATATTGGAAGTCATTTGAATCGTTTATTAGATTAAAGAATTTTGGGTTTTATTGTCAGTATAGAATAAAGAAATACAGTTTGGAGCGAATGGATAACGAGAGAATGAATAAGAAAATACATGTGGCGAATGTGAGAGGGAAAACAGAACGAGGACTACCGAAAAAGACTCGGCACGATCAGATCAATCAGAACCTAAAGTCTGGCGGTGTCAAAAGTCTGCGTAATCGGAGGGCATGTATGACTAGATGTATGGATGTGAAAGAAGCGAGAAGTGTATGTCAGGACAGAATAGTGTGGCGTTCCATCCTCTCTTCCCACCCCTGCGGGGAAACGGCGTGATGGTAGTAGTAGTAGTACTTCATTCTACATACTCGTAGATCTATGAAAGCGATTTCAGGTTAACTTAAATATTGGTTTAAGTTTTATACTAGCATTTTTTTTAAACTGCATTTAATGTGATAAAACAATTACAAATATACTTTTATGAACATTTATTTTATTTGACCAGTGACCGGGTTTTGTACTTACCGATATCATCACACTGTTTAAAGATCGAAACATGGATTATTGATTATATATTTTTTATTATATCACTGAAAACATACTTTGTACATACCTTTATTTTTTTGTTTTTAGAAGTATGAGAGCAAAACTTTAAATGGATTTTGTTCCTTGCTTTTTACCTGCAACAAAAAAAAAATATTTGAAAAACCATAAGGTCATTAGAAATCTAATGCACATATCGTAGTCATACAGGAGAATGTGACCAAGTGCATTGTTTAACAAAAACGTGATCAATAACTATTTGATATCTTACTAGGTTAATATTGCCATGGAAAAATCCCAAAGGATTTTAAACTTGGAAGTATAAAATATTGACTAGTTAAAAATGACTAACTGAATTGGTGTTTATTTTCTTGCCAAGCAATAGTGACTTAAATGGCACTCCTGAATATTTTACGTTTTGGTAGTTGGTCACTTTCTCCTGTACGACTACGATATGATGAAAATAATTATGAGGAAATAATTCAATTTACAAAGAAAAATCCCATATAGGCATAACCTGTTCATGGGTATTCGGTGAAATAAATTTACAATATGGTATTAAGTTATTATAATTTAAATAAAAACTAGATATAAATGTTAAAGGAGAGGAAAATCAACAAGTTGCAATAGAGATATAGCGCAACAAGAATAACTACTACTACTACTACCATCACGCCGTTTCCCCGCAGGGGTAGGCAGAGAGGATGGAACGCCACACTCTTCTGTCCTGACATACACTCCTCGCCTCCTTCACATCCATACATCTAGTCATACATGCCTCCGATTACGCAGACTTTTGACACCGCCAGATTTTAGGTTCTGATTGATCTGATCGTGCCAAGTCTTTTTCGGTCGTCCACGTTCTGTTTTCCCTCTCACATTCGCCACATATATTTTCTTAGTCATTCTCTCGTTATCCATTCGCTCCACATGTCCATACCACCGCAAAGAACTCTTCCTAATCTTTTCAATTATTCCTCGTTCAGCATTACATTCCTTTCTTATATCGTCGTTTTTAATTCTGTCAAATAATGATTTTCCACAGATTCGTCTGAGGGAGCACATTTCAACAGCTTTCACACTGCTTTCATCCTTCATATAAGAATAAGATATATCTATTATTTAGTAGAAATTCCAAGTTCATACATTAAAATATAATATATATTTTTAAGAATATTAAACTAATAAAAATAACAACCAAATGAATTTCTTCAAGAAATTCATTCATATACCGGACTTCCCGTCGGAAAAATATCAATATACACAACCTCGTACTACAAACCTAATTTAGTTGATTATCACACATCATTTCACAAAAGTCTTGATATGACGAAACTATGTATATGTAAAAAAATGTCTACAATGTTTTATTTTATTTTACTTTATAAATGGACAAAAGACGAAGAAGGTAATTTATTTTTAACTTCAAAAGGCAGAGTGAAATCAGCAGGTGCAGGTCTCCGCTAATTATACGGCCAAAAAGGAAAAATATCAAAGGGTTTGGTGAGACGTAATATTTTCTATATACGTTCATAAGCAGTGAAATTAACAAGATCCCCCCCCCCCCATTGGTGTATTCGGATCCTAATATGAGGCTCGCTATTGAAAAACCTTAATTTTCCGCAAAACACAGACGCTTATGAGGGATGGCCACCTATGATGAAAAACATGCAGGAATGAGCGGGAAAAGATAGCCCACTGGCGTACCGGAAAAATAAATATTATTAAAAATAACAGTACATTATTTAAAAAAAAAGTTTTATTATTTAAACTGAAAATTGGTTATTAAATATTTATGTACTAACCGCTTTTAGCGTTTGACGTTTGCTATTTTCATCTGAATAAGAGTGTATTTAGTTGATAATCTTGAATATAAAACTAACTAACTAACCATCATGCCGTTTCCCTGAAGGGGTAGGTAGATGGAATAGAACGCCATACCAATCTGTCTTTGCAAACAATCTTTGCCTCTTCCACATTCGTGCATCTTCTCATATATACCTGCCGATTATTCTGACTCCTAACTGGACTACTTTCAAGTGTTTGATAAACTTGATCTGCCTAGTTTTTCTCAGTCTTCCTCTTCTTCTATTTCCAACTATATCTATGCTGAATTTCAGATTGGATAGTATCAGTTTTCGGGGAAATTTTAATTGGATTTTATAATTTTTAAAATTGAAATATTTATAACTATAAAACATAATAAAAAAAGTAAAAACAGTGTTGTAGTGAGAACACATTTTTAAAATATGTGAGTGAGTGTATGTGCGCCTACATAATCTACAAAACTACTATTTTAAGAGCTTGTCTGGAGTAGGAACTAAACCCGGGACGTCAGTTTTGCATTCGATAATTCACTACGCCACAGCACTAACTTGTAATTATTTATGATAAAGATCTATTTTTAGTGTGGAGAAATGTAATCTGATTGTTTAAGCTATGTAAACATAATTATGAGGCGAAAAAAAATGATTCTATGAATTTGAGTAGTGTGGTTGTTAATCATGGGTAGAATTGGTGAATGTTACACGTGTGTAAAGTGCTCACTTTAACCAGCCTATCAATGTCGTAAGCCCCCTAAATGCCCAGACTTCCATATTTTTCTTCATCTTTAATAATAATAATAATAAAATTGGATAACTTATATAGCGCCATTTTCGTAAAAAAAATACCTCAAGGGCGCTTCACGGTGAATGAATTGGGGAAAATATTATGGTGGAAATGATTTAGAAAACAAATGTGTTTTTAGTCTTTTTCTAAAGATCATCTCACTCTCACTATTTCTAACCATTGGTGGAAGAGCATTCCACGCCGTCGGTCCTGCAACAGCAAAGGCACGCTCGCCAAATTTAGTGCGTTGCTTGCGAGCTGGTAAGATAACTTTGCCCATTGCAGATGTTGTTTGTTGAGATGTTAAAAAAAAATATGAGAGGAGTACAGTTCATGTGTTGATTTCAAATTATGAGACACTTTTTACTGTTCATTAATTATTTTTTTTCATGTCACAACGTCACTGCATTATCAACCCTTCTACCCCCTTCGCCCACAGGGGTGGAGAAATCATTTTGATCCAATAAAGAGCGCCGGCACCGCATGGCGCTCCCCAGTCCGGCCGATACCGCTGGAGAGGTAATGACCACGCTCTACCAGGAGAATATAAACATTAAGGATGAAAATGTTATAGAAAAATATTACCTCATGTAAGGAGGGTAATTTCGGAGCTCAAGGAGCATACTGGAATGTAGGGTACCAACCATATTGCTACCGCCGGCATATTATACAGTGTGTTACAGAAAAAACTACACAAAAACTAGAAAAGGAGTCACATACTAACAAATCTTTAGAATACATACATTGGGTCTTTGTATTTTATACACCAAAAATTTTTTTTCTTCTAAAAGTTTGGTTTAAAGGGTGCGATTTTTAGGATTGGTTAATAAGTCAATATTTAAATGCAATAAAATAACTAAGAATTGACCAAACGTTACCAAATGTTAAATGATTTTCAATTTATGAAATAAGTGGATTTAGGTATTTCGATATAAAAAAGAATGTAGCGTCTAAATAATGATATACCTAACAACAAAAAAAGTTTTGATTCAACTTATCTGTTCGATACTGTTATTATAATGTGTTTAAAAACGTGAATAATAAAATTTTCAGGGCCGATGTACTCGTATATATAATATTAATTGAGCCGTCCAGGTTTTCTGCTTAGTTTATACAAAATATACCTTTCATAGTTTTATTATATTATTTTAATTTTACAAGCCTTAATTCGGCTCTAACAAATAAAATACATAGTTATAATAATAACAATAACAAAAAATTAATTTAATTTAAGGAAAACATAAAATTAAGTATTCAATCTACAGTAGTTAAATCATACGTATGACCTAATATTACCACGAAAAAATAAGTTGGAATAAATACGAGTTGTTGCACCTAGTCATAAAAGTCAAAATAGAGGGTCGACAATGTGTGGACAGGAGGCAGATCCCCTGGCTCCGGAATATACTAGATTGAACGAGGATCAGGACCGTTGAGGTCCTATTAAGAGCTACCCAAGACAAAGAAAATTACTTTTAAGTGATAATCGACGTCAGGGGAACCTGACATGACACGCACAGAAGAAAAAGAAGGAAAGAAACTGAACGTTTTTACAATACATTTTTTATAAATGTTTTTAGTCAAGACATATTTGTTAAAACTGGATTTCATTCATAATGTGATGGGCTTTTAAGCCACATAAGGAAATATAGAATGCAAATAACAGAACGTAGTGTATTGAGGAAGAAATAATATAATAATAGTTTGTGCGTGTTGAAAAATGATTCCTAAGTACCAGGCACGCATGAAATGGCCTTAGGTGGGTGGCTATTAAGGCTTATATCAAGGGTAATATTGAGGTTCTCTCGTGGTACAGTGAGCGAAAAAAAGACACGAGAGGAATAATCTGTAAAAAAAGTTTGTTTTATTTCTCATTCAGAAGGGGTAAGGCATTCAGTTGTCAGAGCTCTCAACAGATGCCAGTTTTATTTGTCAGTTCCAACTGAAATAGGAGAGCGGTTTTGAAAATATTCAATATAAACAATTTCTAAACGTTTTAGGGATTTGAAGAACATCAAAGTGATCGCTAACCTAGCTCTGTGTGTATGTGTGTGTGAGGGGGGTGTGGGGGGTGTGTGTAAATGTTTATTATACTATTATGCTAAAAATCCTTTTAAGTCAACCTCAAAACATGACGAATAAGAAGGTTTATATAAGTTAATTCTTATCCGCACCCTGTGGTCCATAGGGCACAATAAATGGAGTATTATCATGATTGTTAACACATGAAGGAAATGTGATCAGCTCTCCGCTTTAGGTACCAGTCCAGGGTAATATTGAATAAATATTAGAATGAAAAAATCACTTATATTTGTTTGACTCCCCTGAGAATCGAACTTGGGACCTCCAGTGCGATAGCCGAGCTTGCTGACCTTTACTGTTGTTTTTTTTTTAAATAATGCGCTTTATTTTTGTTCGGCATGTGTTTTAGTTTTTTCATTATTTGTTCGTTTTTTACTGAAAAATCATTTTGTTTGTGACATTTTTCGATGTAAAAACTAGGAGAAAGTGTTTTAAAAAACATTTTTCACCGACTGTACCATACATTTGGCTCATACAATATTTCAAGACACGGTGTAGATTGTATGTAGGAGCATCTCCACCGAGTATGACGTCACTCGGCTTCTCACACACCTTGGTATGTTATACCGAGATAATAATATTTCCTCACGTTTCAGTATTCATAACGCCGCTGACAACTGACTGTACGCCATAAAACAGTAATTTTCATTATGAGAAAATAACAAACTCATTAGTTCGGTACTGATGGCCTCATTAGTTGTTCGCGGTACAAAAAATTTGATTAACTTTTTGAATTTCTTTATTTCCCTTAATGGCCTGACAATGCTATCATTCTTAAAATATAATTTTAATAACATTTGAAATCATATATCGCTCACTATTTTTAAGAACGTCATAAATTAGAAGTCGTCAATTTTCAGTTTTGCATGTTTTCAGAATGCCCAGAAAATATACTATATCCCAGCAAAAGAGGCATATTTTTAATTTAATATTTACCCGCTACAGGTTAAAAAGTGTTGTTTTTGCATTTTGAAGAAAAGGTATCGTTGAATTATTTTTTTAAAATTTACTAAATATTTTTCAAATGGAAAAAAAAACCTTAAGGTTTTACCTAAAATGATCTATTGCACAGTAAAAAGTTCAATAAGTGGCTTGATATATTTTTTAATTCATTGTATTATATTTTCAAACTTTAAAAACGTTCTCCTCAAAAATCAAGTTTTTTTTATTTATGACGTTATTGAAAGGAGTGAGCGATATATGATTACAGCATATGAATATGCTGTCATGATTATAAATAATACTCTAATAAAAATCACAGCGTTTTGGGTGTGTTAAAATCCTTGTTCACAAATCTGGGTTTCACCACCAAGGAGTTATATTTACATTTTGATGTCTCAACAATGATGATGGGTTAAAAAGATCAAAGATTATGGTGTGAAAGGGTTTCTGAAAAATAAAAAGCTTACTCAAGTCAACCATAGATACTGTCACAAACTCGCACATAAAGTGACCTTTGAATCATTTCGTATATGAGATAAAAAAAGAGAGGTGAGGCTATTTTTTTTATTTCCGGCAAGTGCCTTTAACAATATTTACAAAAATATGTAAAATAACCATTAAAAATACACTTACAATAATTATCACTTTCATACAATAGATTTAATACAATACAATACATTTTCAATACAATCCGTTACATAAACGACAGTTACATGCTATAAAGAAATTTGTAAATTCTCGATTGCAAATTCTCTCGTAGTTAAGCGGACAAACCGCATGTTCTAAACATGATATAATGTGATATATAAAATAGATTATGTGATATGCTTATAATTAACAAATTCTTTTCAAGATATGTATAAAAACAGAATATGCTATAAATCCTTCTAACATTTACAGCAGGAAGAAAATTTTTGGTATTTTTGTAATAATTTTTTTTAAATCATGGGTAGAGTGATAAATGTTTCACGTATGTTAAGTGAGCAATTAAACCAGCCTTTAACAGGTCGTAAGCCCTTTAAATACACACAAATCCATATTCTTCTCGAGATCGAGATGTCAAAATGTAATAAATTGTTGTCCGTTTTTATTTACTTATTTATTCTACGCAATGTTAAATAATAATTCTCATATAAATGGATGATTTTTTGTTGTATTTTCGTAAAAGTTTTGTAAAATATTTTGTTTATTAGTTATATCACAAATTAATATTAAATCTGATCTCATTTGGACTGAATCAAAGATTTTACTCTTTTTGGCATCTATTATATAAAGTTTTGGCACATGGATGCCATTTTTTCGTCTCGAAACCATACCTGAATTATGGACAAAATGAGCTTTTCCACCGTAGGTCAATCAATTTTGGAGAGCCGATTTTTACAGATTTCCGATAGATTTTCAATTAGGTTTATGCCTGGCAAAATTATTTACCAGTCCAAAATAGTTCATTGCTTTTGTGTGAAAAATTTAATATTTTTTTTTATTTGTGGCAGGTGGTTAAATCTTGCTGAAATAATCCATTACCATTTGACCTTCGTTTTTGTATGTCTGGTAGCATCTTTCTCACTGGAATTGGGTGATACTTCTCGCTATTCATCGTCTCATTAACTGAAAGAAGCAGCCTTGGTCCATAATACGAGGATCACCCTCAAAACATTTTTCAGAGGGTGTAGAAAATACGAAAACAATGTTTTGTTTCAATTAATCTGTTCGATACTGTATTTTCAGCTCAGTTAGCTAGAGAGCTATGTGATTAGTAACATATTTTATTACATAGTTTGGACAGCAGTTAAAATACTAGTTTCTAAATACAAGCTTGTCAAGTCGAGCGGAAAAATATTTCACGCGTTCAGTTTTAGACATAACGTAAGTATCGTGCGTCAATAAATCACACATAAACAGTAATTATAAAATGTCTTTATAATTGACTACTTTCAATAGTTCAACATTCTACAGCTAATAAAAATTAGGATTTTTCAGTAGATAGATACTACATGATATTTTAGCACATTAATTATTTATTCGGCATTAACTTTGTGGAATGACATGTTGATTATTTTTAAAATTAAACACTTGCACTTATGGTTTTCGAAAACACTTTTTGATGAGAAAAACTGTAGTTTTCGAAACATGTGTAATGAAATAAAACCCAAAAAGTGTTATTAAATGAGTGTTTAATTTTTTCAAATATTTTAGTATGTTAAATTAACGCTAACCAAATAAAGGTAACTAATTTAAATATTTCAAAAATTAAAAACCATTCAACCCTCTAGTGAGAATTACGGTAAAGTAGAACTTCACCCTTTTGTTTTTATAAATCTCCTTTAATTTAAAAAAAACCTTTGGACGACATATTGTAATGAACATCAGCGGACGTGCCGTTCCATAAAACCCATTCCACAATTTGAGGTCACTGATTTTCTACTTGTTGGAAGAGTGCAGACATACGGACAGCTCACCGGTCAGAGGGGGACAGAATAACTGTTTGGCGGTAAAGGTTTTATTTGACCGGTGTGTGACGCAAAAAATGGCGGGAAGTATCCTGACGTCACGTGGTCAACCAATTAGTTGGGAATTTAATACGCGAAGAGCGGTCGGAAACGCCGCCGTAGAGGGCTACATAGAGTACCAATTTCGAATACTCACCTCCTGCTGAATTTGCTCCCCTGGTATCATTGAATTTAAAAAATGTTTGGGGTATGTAATTTTGCAAAGCCACACGCTGTTTGAAAAAATATAAATAAATAAAATAATTACTGTGCGGTTTTGCATAGTGAAATTAAAATAATAAATAAATAAACGTTAATATTTTTAAACTTTATTATATGTTATTGGTGTGTTTCAATAACATTTTACGTATTCATACTTTAACTAACTAACCATCACGCCGCTTCCCCGCAAGGGTAGGCAGACAGAATAGAACGCCACACCACTCTGTCTTTGCAAACTTTCTTCGCCTTTGCCACGTTCATGCATCTAATACATTTCATAAATTACAAGTAAAATTTAAATAATATAGTGTGAGGCAAATGTAGTGGTAAAATAAATTTAAGCTTAAGGATAACAAAATTATTATTATTATTTTGATATCTCAACATATCTGTTAGGATATTTACAGAGCTTACAACCTGTCATACGCTGTTTTAGTGACCGCTTTACACACGTGTAACATTTGCCATTTCCACAAATGATTGACAACCACACAACTCAAATTCTGGAATTAGAAAATCGCACGCAATTATTAAAAACTACAATGAATTTCGTATCATACAATTATAATTCTTATCCTCATCCGCACCCAATAGTGCATAGGGCACTGCATCGTATTGATGCAGTGTTATCTTGATCGTTATTTACATGAAGGAAATGTGATCACTATTGCTCTTCAGGGACCAGTCCAGGGTAATATTAAATAAATATTAGAGTGTATAACTAATAAGTTTAATTTCATCCCTCCCTGGGAGTCGAATCTGGGATCTCCAGCACGGTAGCCAAACACGCTAGCCATTACACGACGGAGGCGGGCAAAAAATACAATAACTCTCCGAATAATTTAGCCCAGTCGCAAAATATTTTATCAACATATTTTATAACAATATTCTCAATTTTTAAATCAATTACTTTGTGGTTAGTCATTTTGTTTTTAAATGTTAATTATATTACCTACTATATAATAACCACTCATCGAAATTTTAAGTCTACCGGTTTCGAGACGTACCCGTCTCTTCGTCAAGACAATCACTACCACAGCATGCAAACAATACTACCCTTCACTACCATAGCACTATTTACGCACTTAAAACTACACAAAATGTTTAACACATGCACTAAAGGTTTCAGCACAAACATGAGTTACGAGCCGAGGTTAAACATGCACTGTGCATGTGAGTGGGTATATACTAATATTATTAACATTAAAAAAAAAAGTAAATTTGAACAAGTTTATATTAATAGGTGAGTTCATATTTGCCATAAAAATACATGACGTTAGAGGGTAGACAATTATATCACAGACACGTAAATCATACGATGAACAAATTCCAGATTGTCTGCAAGACAAAAAATGTCCCCAATTCAAAAGCGGTCAACGGGCGTGATATCATAATAATATATCAATAAAACACATGACAAGTACAATTTTAAAATGAAAGAGTATTTAAATTATTTCGTAAAAATAAAATTATGAGAAACGTACGTGGAAAAAAATTAATATAAAAATTAAAGTGTATTTTATTTATTGTTTCGGCATTTACTTTGTGGTAAGATATGTTAAAATGATTAAGGAAACACTTGTTTTTATACCACTTGAGTTTATTAATAGACACAAATCACTCATTCCACTCTCATAAATTAAAATTATTACACCTTGCACCACATAAAGGCCAAATTATGAATTATTTAGAAAAATTAGAAATTCAATAAAACTAAATTCTTATAATAATTTATTAATTAATATATTGTTTCAAAATTCTTCAACTTTGCTTTCTATTTTTCCTTTGTTTTCAAACTCCGACCCTTGACAAACCCCCTCTTCCTAACTTACCCCTCGCAGTATTTATAGAACTTTTTTTGTTGTTGATATTATTCAGACCTGACGATGAAAGTTTAGCTTCCGAAACTAGTAGTCATTAATAAACTCCAGTGGTTTAAAAACAAATTTTTCCTTAATAATTTTAAATTAAAAGTGCATATTTTCACTAAGTGGAAACAAAAGCAGTTTGTTTTTTCATGACAGTTAGTTCAGAAAAAAAGGACCAGTCCAGCCAGGGTATATGAAATAAGTATTATAGTGTAAAATCAATCATATTTATTTTAACCCCCCCCCTCCCCTTTGAGAGTTGAACGTGGGACGTCCAGCACGGTAGTTAAACACGCTGACCATTACACCACGGAGGCAAACCTTGACGCAGCAAAAATGTAATCGTGTCTTTTTTTCAAATTTGTATCCTAACTTTAAATGTTTTGAATTTCCCTCAAAAAGTCGTTCAAACAATCGAAGCAAGTATCTAACATCACACGGCCCATTGGTCTCGGATCAACATATTCATCTGGAAGTTGGGAGAAAGTGAGGAGGAGCGAGGAGACGTAAGGTGGAACCCGGAGGAAGGAAGAGAATAAAAGGAAAAGTAGTAATAGTAATAGTAAGAGGGTCCTACACAATCTTGATGCAAAGTCGTGACTTGCCGCAAACGGTTTGTCAAGAGGCGAAATATAAACCGGGTCATTTGTTGGAACCCCACGCAGATCTCTCTCGTCCCTGTGCTCCTGTCCCTGGGGGGTGCTTTTGTTGTTCTTCTCGACTCCTATCCTAACGTTTCCTCTTCTTCACTCTAGAGGCTGTCAAGAGACTATAGCCTAAGCTGGAATCTATAAATGGACACATAACGAATAATGACATTTTGGTTATATTCGTAGAAATGATTCTAAAATAATAACGTATGTAGGTAGGCGAGATATCGGCAAATTTATAGGTCAAAGAGCAAAATATGCAAATTACAACGATTGTATTTTCTTTATTTATTGATTTGGCCTTATTTATTGATAAATTTGCAAAACTCCATAGTTAATACACATTTGAAATATAATACTAAAATCAAAGACTAATTTTTAGGGTCTACTAAAAAGTATATTTTATTTTTAAAGATCATAAAAATAAAATACGTGAGAATTATTTCGCCTTGCAGGGTATTATCAAAGTAAAAAAATAATAATGTCCTTACAAGGTAAACCAATTGTCGCGATAAAATTTTTTATTTTTACGTTTTTAAAAATAAAAAATTACAAATTGCTAGATCCTAAAAATCAGTTTTTGATTTTAATAATGAAATTATTTAATTTTCTTTTTATGACCAAATCTTTTTGTTTCGTTCAAATTTCTAAAAAAATAAAAATACTTTGTATAAATCTATATACAAAGATAATAATGAAAATATTTGTTTATTAAAATCTTAAATCTTCTAATTTTAATCACTCATTGCTTTGAAATTGTATCACAACTCATCAACGTTGGATTCTAATACTTGCGAAATTTTCATATGCTATTTATTTATTTTTCATTGAGTACTACAACGCGTGGCAGGGTACAGCCAGTTAAAAAGAATTTTCATTCATATTGTATTATCTGATTGAAACAATATACTATACTATAAATGTAACATAATAAACAATAACGTAGAAATCCTAAAAATAATTAATACGAAAAGCCATAAACTGCAACATTTTGATATTCATAAAAATATAGATAACAATAAACCCATAATTAACAATATGACAAAAACTAAAGCCTCCCCCCTTTTGTCTATGTTCCCACTGATAAGAAATAAAAATAAAAAATAAAAATAAAAATAAGAAACAGCTACCACCCCCTTTCAACCTTCAACGTCGCAAGGACCCAACTCTAAAATTTAGAATTAGCTTCACATACGGTGTTTGAAAATGATGCGGAATGCATCGAAACACGTGTCACAGTAGATTTTATGAAATAGTGGTATTTACTAAGTAAAACCTTAATTTAAAAGAGATTTTTCTTTTAAATAATTCTAGCCAAGAATTGGAAGCAGAATCCGTCTACTTCAATAAATTACGACACCGTCTCAGTAATAAAGATGGTCAATTTACATTAGAGTGCGCTCGCTTACCCCCTCCCCTGTCACTGTCCTCCTCCCCCTCCTCTACCCTCACCCCCCGGCCCACCTTGACTGACGGGAGAAATGTTGTAGAAAATTGGTCCCCCCTTCTCGAGAAAAATCTACAAAACAAATTGTATGCATTTTTCCGTAGAGCAAACTGCCCGTACAAGATGTTATTTGCTCACGAGACATGATGATACATAAGTATCGCATCTCTTGGTGCAGAGACAAAAAGAAACATATTCAAAGGTAAACAAGACTAAAGGGAAAGAAATTCTGTGAATATGAGAATGTTAGTCTGTATGTCATATTTTTTTAAGCAAATATTTCATTTTATTTTTTTAAATCTCATCAAAGATGAAGAAGAATATGGAAGTCTGGGCATTTACGGGGCTGACGACCGTCATAGGCTGGTTTAAGTGATCACTTTACACACGTGTAACATTCACCAATTCTACCCATTATTGACAATCAAGCTACTCAAATTCATTAATTGAACAAGTATTTGGACATACTCAAAATGTTGTAAATACATATTTCATTGTTTTAATATTAAAATATTTTCATGAAATGCTGAAATTCATATTAATTTTTTTATCGATATTTCAAGCATGGATGCATAAGAATATGAAAGTCTAGGCATTGTACCCATGATTGATAACTACACTATATGCTTTAATTTTAAGTATTTATTATTGTATTGAAATGATTTTTTGTTTTAATTGTGAAGTTATATTTATGATTCAATTAAAAACATATTTTGCGAAATCTATAGTTGAAATGAATAAGTTTTTAAAGTAGAAACTATCATTGAAACTATGTAAGACTAACCCTGATTTTCACATTTGGAGACGTCTGAAAACACCATTTTGAAATTATAATATCAGTTACATATTTAATTTACAATATTTTAAGTGTGTCTAAATTTATAAACGAAAATTTAGACACACTCAAAATATCGAAGATTTTTCAAGTTGTCTAATGAGTTAAATTTATTTAAAAAATATGTAAAACAAATGAATATCTATGAATTATCGATTGGCAACACTTTAACCTAAGAATATCAAAATAATCTTAATTTCTAAATAAGACTATTTTCTAAATAATATTTGATCAAGGTAATAATATACTCACCACATTGATCCAATGTACTAACTTATTTATTATGGAATGTGAAAACGAAAAAGATAAACCACTTATTTATACAACAGGTGTGTTGTATCAAAATCAAGTAGATGTTCTATGCCAAAACTTTTGAGAACTTTGAAACATGTAACTTTTTATTACTTAGTCGATATTGTGATATTAAAAATACACGAATCTCATAGGTATAAAAATCGTTGAAAAAATATTCGGGTAAAAACAAAATTCTTAAAAAAAATGCTATTATCAATACGCCCAAGGGATTTTTTTAAAATAAATATATTCGTCCCAGCAACCCTGGGTCCGGTGTAGAACGACCAACTCTGACTGGGACGAATTGGCATCATTATTGAAGTCACGACTAGAATACCGTATGCCTTATTTGGAATTTAGATTTCTACTCTCACAACCGTCAAGGTGTTTTAAAGGGGACACAAATCTCGAATGGAGAAAGTAAATTGTGGGGTTCTTTTCTGAATCTGACAAGATATTTCAATTTCTTCGCAATTTAGATTGTATATTATTAGATTAAAACCAATATTTTTAGCTTTTCCACTTTATTTTTATTTGACCAGCGACCGGGTTTTGTCTTACCGACTTCATCAGACTGGTGGGAGGCTATACAAATTGTTATGTTATATATAAAACAAGGCAGGAGTTGATAACCATGATTTCATATAATTTTGTTGAGAAATTAATTTAATTTGAGTGAAATTAAGTATTGTATGATATTAATAATATTTTTTATAAAGGTTTTTTTTTGTATATAGAGCACGATTTTATATAAACATTATAAAGGTCACTTAAAAAAGTTTTTACTTTGTATTTCTTAAAATATATTTTGACATGTGTTTCGATGCATTCTGCATGTTATTAAACACCGTGTGAAAATTATGAGGAATATATCAAAACACATGTCAAAAAAGATTTTTAAAAATACTTACCATGTAAAACTTAAATTAAATATGGGTAAATATTACCACAAACTGACTGCCGAATCATTTAATGAAATATAAACTTAGCCTGTTGCCTCATATTTGACTCTTTTTTATCTCCAATCACAGAAAACAGGTCATCATTACTTATTTTGTCCAAAATGTCCACATACGTGCTGAACCAAAATGCTTATTGACCTTATACGGACAACACTGGCTCTAGTGTCTACTGTCTGGCGTATAATAAAACAATTTATTTTATCTACTCCAAGATCATTCTTAATAAGAAGTGTGTTTCATGTTCATCTATTTTGAAAAACAAAAAAATTATGCCTATCTTACAATACCTATTTCGAATCATTAGTAAAATGCTTCCAAGGGAATCAATTTATAACTTTTTTAGTTATTCAATTCTCGACGACTGATAATACACTGATGAAACAAAACAAAATATTTTATTTTAAAATTTTTCACACTCGACACTAGATTTTTCACACTATGGATGACATTTAAATAAATATAATTATTTACATATACATATATATTTTTTGATGTATTATTAAATGTTAATACTTTTTATTATAGATATCTTAACTAAACATCTATTGTTTTCATACGAAAGAAGATGGATGAAAAAGTCTGAACATTCCATGGCTTTCGACCTGGCAATTAGCTGGCTAACTGAATGGAAGCAAAATGCGCATGAAGTCATCACTTCATACACATTTTGACTGCATTTGATCTGATTTCATGTTATTTTGCTAACTTTATACTTTGCTTCCATGTATTACGGTTGGAACATCATCCTATCATATATGTATATACGCCTAAATTCTACAATGCCAAAAGAGTGAACGTGGAAGTCTTGAAAATTCACGAATAATAAACGATCATTTGAACGATACGCTTTCCATCAAACACTCGACACGGGTATATCAAACGTAATTTGACTAAAATGACCGCGTACAAAAAGCGTTCATTAATCACTCGATTGTAACAAAACTAAATATTTTATTTTAAAATTTCTCACACTCGACACTAGATTATTCACACTATGGATGACATTTAAATATATATAATTATTTACATAAATATATATTTTTTGATGTATTATTAAATGTAAATACTTTTTATTATAGATATCCCAACTAAACATCTATTGTTTTCATACGAAAGAAGATGGATGAAAAAGTCTGAACATTCCATGGCTTTCGACCTGGCAATTAGCCGGCTAACTGAATGGAGTCAAAATGCGCATGAAGTCATCACTTCATACGCATTTTGACTGCATTTAATCTGATTTCATCCTTATTTTGCTAACTTTATACTTTGCTTCCATGTATTACGGTTGGAACATCATCTTATCATATATGTATATACGCCTAAATTCTACAATGCCAAAAGATTGAACGTGGAAGTCTTGAAAATTCGCGAATAATAAACGATCATTTGAACGATACGCTTTCAATCAAACACTCGACACGGGTATATCAAACGTAATTTGACTAAAATGACCGCGTACAAAAAGCGTTCATTAATCATTCGATTGTAGGAAGCCAAAAGGGAGATGTACACCGTCCGACGCCGTCCGACAAACGGAAGCCGTGTGTAGCGCGTAACACGTGCGATGCCGTGGCATGTACAATCTGTCACTGGGACGAATAGATCATCTATCCACATTATGATGGACCATAAACACGCTTCATCATCTATGATACGCCACGTGTCATTAACCACAAACCAAAAACAATATTGTAGATTTTTTCTCCTCGACTCTCGGTATGATTGATTGTATTATATCAAACCGAGCTCTCTCTCTCCTGGAATTTGAACGTATTTCCAAGCACGTCTTAATATTTCTAACGAAGATGAATATTTTTGATATTCTTGAATGAATAATTTGTTCGTTTTATAATACCTTAATAACTTATGTATTTTTTCGAAACTGCATCACATTTTACTAACCTTGCATTTCATTTTTTTACTGAATTGTAACTTACTATCTAATTAACCAACACGCCGATTGATCGCAGGGGTAGGCAGAAAAAAGAGAACGCTACAACAAACAGTTTTTGCAAACAATCATTGCCTATTTCACATTATTCGTGAATTCTTCTTATCATATGTAACTAACTAACTAACCAACCAACACGCCATACACCGCAGGGGTAGTCAGAGAGAATATAACGCTACACCACTCTGTCTTTGCATACAATCATCGCCTTCACATATATGCATACAATACAATCATACATACCATACAATCATGCATCTCCTCATATTATTTTTTGACATCTCATCAAAGATGAAGAAGAATATGGAAGTCTGGGCATTTACGGGGCTGACGACCGTCATAGGCTGGTTTAAGTAGCCACTTTACACACGTGTAACATTCACCAATTCTACCCATTATTGACAACCACACTACTCAAATTCTTAGAAGTTCTATATATATTAACCAATTTTGAATCTTGAATCACTAGAACTTCACTAGAGACATCTATTGGTGAGATTAAAAGAAACTTTTTATTGAGCAGAAACTCTTTAATTAGTATATGAGATACGAATCCTGGATTTTAATTCTCATCTCCTCATATACCTATACCCGTCCATTATTTCGACTTCTTACTTGACCATTTTCCAGTATTTGAAATACTTGATCATGCTAAGTTTTCCCATGTATTTTTCTGCTTTTATTACTAAATGAATTCGTCTGATAATTTTTTGTACTATTTTTTCTTCACTCATTTGATTCACACGCCCAAACCATCTCAACACACCTTTAATAATTTTATCGATAAAGCTTATCTCAGCCATGCATAACTTTTTTATATCACTATTCGAACATCTATCGTACCTACATCGTTTAGCCGCACATTCGACATTATTTTGAATCCGAAGATTAACAAACAAAATAAACGGACGTAAATTAATCTAAACGGATACCGACAGACACTAGAAAAGCATCCTTTTTAACGACAGCACGTCGCACATAATCACTGATAATGAGAGTCAGTAACGGAATGATAAATGACTCGACTCAACATAGATATGTTATAATAGGCACACTCAGGAGAACATGACAAGAAGGAAAAAAAGGTGACAAGTCAAATTCGATTAGCACTTTGTGAAAAGTGCCACCAACGACAACGGAAGTCCAGAAAACGCCATTCGCTTTGATATATCTGTCAAAATAATCCTATCCAACGCTTAGGCCAACGATTTTTTTTCCTTACAGCGAAAACAAATTTTAGATAATTAGCGATTCGTGTTTGCTTTTACCGCCAATCCGTCAGAATCACTTCCGCTCACAAGTGGTCGTGTTATCTCAGCTCTAGGAGCTATAATGATATAATCTTGCCCAAATAATTTGAACAATATCACTCTGACCTAAAATTAACAAAGGACGCCGAAACGGAAACAATCTAATTTCGCAAAAATATACTTAATTTCCAAGGATATACTGTATAGCAAATAATGTGAAATATATTTTTTAATGAGTTGATAATGCTTATCTTAAAGGCAACAAAATTTTAGATATCAAATATGAAAAACTTTCAGCGAAAGCTAAACTGGCAGTGCACAATGGAGTCCTGGTTCTAACCCTAATGTGTGGAAGTGAAGCAAAAGAAGTGTAAAAGTGACTGAATGCAGTTGAAATGAAATCTCTCAGACGAATGTGCGACAAAACGATGTGTGATATATGTTCGAATGGTGATATAAGGAATGAATGCAAGGTTGAAATAAGTCATTTACATACGTATTTATAAAATTTAGAAAGGCGTGTTGAGATGGTTTGGGCATGTGAATCGAATGAGTGTTGAAATAATATTATTGTTACAAATTTATGAGGTGAATGTGGTTGGTAATAGAAGCAGAGGAAGACTGAAGTAAATCAACCGTGATTAAGAATTTCAAATACTTGATTATGACAAATATATAAAGTGGTCAGGTCAGAAGACGGAATAATCAGCGGGTATGCATAAGAAGATGCATGAATGTGAAAGAGGCGAAGATTGTTTGTAAAGACAGATTAGTGTGGCGTTTTATTACTTTTGACTACCGTTACGGAAAAGCAGCGTGAAGGTTAGTTAGTTAGTTAGTTTGCTTTAATATGTGTATGATATCGATGGCCCCTACGTAAAGTATTCTATCTGCAAAACTGTTACTTTACAGGAGAGAGCTTAGGATTTTTTCAACGTATTTTCTTTATTAATTAACGGTTTTATCTGAAATTCTAAACTAGTATTATAAAATTAAAAACACGATAAAATAATGTATTAAATGGTTTCAAAACTTTATGCTTTGTCAAAATTAAGTAGTTAGCGTTCAGTTTAATTCGAAAATTCGATGTAGATAGCGTCTTATACGGCTGAAACTAGGCGTAACTCATTTTATATATACGTTTTTGTTTGTTTAAATTTGTAGATAACGGTCAGTTGATAACATAACCAAATATATCAAAATGGACAAAAATGTAGTTAGAGCACTTTACGTAGGGCACGTCGAAATATTTAAAGAAATAGTGGTATTTACCACGTAAAATTTGAAAAAAAATCTTTATTTTACTTCTAAAATTACTTTTATACCTAGTAAAATATACTCGGAAGAAAATATATCTCCTCGTCTATGATTCGACAGACGAAGGCTGACCGTACGACAGGCAACATTCACACATCGGCATTATTTTAATGTTCCTTGGTCTAAATATATTGTATTTCAAATATATCAAAACACGCGAATAGAACACGGCAGTTCTCTCCTAACCCATCACTGTCAAATTATGATGTGAGATTTAAAAGCATTCAAGATTTTAAAATCATATCTTCGCATATCGGTTTTCCTTATCAACATCCGCTGAAAATTAAAGATGAAAAGCGACCTTTGTGTCGGCTCGCTAATGAACTCGAAGCATTTTTACTCGTGCTTTGATAGTAACTTGATCCAACACAATGCAGGTTATTATTGAGGTTACTAGTACACGCATAGAAAATCACCTATACTAAACACTACACACAAAGAAGACAGAACCCGTCATGAAACATGTAATGGATTTTGCAAAAACAGTATTTAGAAACGCAGATCAGTAGTTGAAAATTTTTACTTAATTTCACATAACTGATATATGTAAGATCACAACTCGACATGTTGTGAATAAAATAATCTGGTCGAATTGAAAGCTGAATAAAAAAAATAAAATATTGTTTTCGAGCGATTCCCAGTATGTAAAATAATCAGGTTATAATTTTGCACATATACAAATAAAAGGGTCTTTTCCTCAATTATTCGTTCTACATATCATAACCATCTCAACTCACCTTTGTAATTTGATCGATAATGCTTATCTCAATCCTGCATTCTTCTCTCATTTCATCATTTGAACATCTATCACATAACGTTTTGATGCACATTCTTTCTGAGAGATCGCATTTCGACTGCATTTAGTACAAACTAAGAATGACGAGGATCTCAGGAGGATAAAGGCACAGTAGGTAGGGAATATACGGGTCAAGTGCTGCAAACGATGATCTCCAGCAAAGTAAGGGAATATCTGGACCAAAAAGCCAAGATATATGCGATATCTCCTTTACGGGCTGAAGATGATCGTTGAAGACCAAGCTGAGTGAAGACATAGATGCGGGACATTGCTTTTAACCAATCCCTAGGATTAAAATAAGAACATATTAAAAGATAAATATATTTATGTATCTACGTATTAAGTTAGCTTATCTATCTTCATATAACTTATCTTCTAAAACATGTTTTAATTTATTTTGAAACATGCACCGTTTAGCGATTTCCATCAGGCCATGTGAAAGATTTTAAATAGCGATATACCTTCGCTAAGCGTTTTCTTTAAAATACATTTTTTATCCGCGACGGGTGAGGAGAAGGTTAAGACTTGCGCAAATCGTGCGAGTAACGGGGCAAGATGATAAATCGTCCCAGCCAGCGTTCGGTAAACACCGGCACCGGATCGAGATCCGATCACCGGCGCTGCCGAGCTCCGGGCGCAATCCATCACTCTGTGCGTGGGACAGGGAGATATCTGCACCGTTAGCGGCGCGCACCCAGCGGAATACAGATCAGTTGTTGTGCTTTCACTTGGGACAGAGTAGAGATATTGGAGATAATTAGATGCCACCTACATCTACCAATATTCCGTCTTCGTCTTCTTGATTTAGATCAGTTGGTCCATCTTGTTTCTTCAGACAAGATAAACCAACTGGTGTAGGATATTGGAGATAGTTAGATGCCACCTTCATCTACCAATATTCCGTCCTCGTTTTTTTTAAATTTAGATCAGTTGGTCCATCTTGTTTCTTCAGACAAGATAAACCAACTGGTCTAGAGATATTCGAGATAATTAGATGCCACCTTCATCTACCAAATTCCCTCTTCTTCTCCTTGATTTAAATCAGCTGGTCTTTCTTGTCTCTTTAGCCATTCTCTTTTAATGACCCATTCTGACAGCTTTTTCCGGGTCATCTTGGGTCTGGGAAATCAAATCCAGAGGAATTGAGAAATATGACGAAGTATTTTATTGCCCATTATTTACAGATCAGTAAGTCTTCGTCTTAGAGGTGTATTGTCTCTTCAGACATTCTGCTAGTGACCAGTTCTTCCAAATTTTGGTGGGTCATCAGAGAAGGCGGCTTTAGAGCAACTGAGGTGCATCACGGAGTCTCTCATTCCCCATAATTTACAGATTAGTTGTGCTTCTACTTGGGACAGAGTAGAGATGTTGGAGATAATTAGATGCCTTCTACATCTACCAATATTCCGCCTTCTTCTCCTTGATTTAGACCAGTTGGTCTATCTTATCACTTCAGACGACGACATTTTCTGGTGAGACCTATTCATTTTTTCTGGTAGAGACCTGGCCATCTTTTTGGTCTCCACCAAAGTGTCTTCTTGTTCATCTGCTGGTAGGGACATTCTCTGGTAGACACCTGTTCATCTTTTTGGTAGAGACTTGTTCATCTTCTGGTAGAGACATTTTCTGGTAGAAATGTATTCATCTTTTCATTAATTGATTCGGCAGTCACTTTGTGGTAAAATCTATCCATTTTTAATTAATGTTTTACTTAGTAATTTATTTATTAAATAAAAATTTAATTAATAAATAAAAATAAGAAACAGCTACTACCCCCTCTTCAACCTTCAACGTCCCAAGGACCCAACTCTAAAGTTTAGAATTAGCTTCACATACGGTGTTTGAAAATGATGCGGAATGCATCGAAACACGTGTCACAGTAGATTTTAAGAAATAGTGGTATTTACTAAGTAAAACATTAATTAAAAATGTATTCATCTGTTTGGTAGAGACTTGTTCATCTTCAAGTAGAGATATTTTCTGGTTGAGACATCTTTTTTGCGGGTCATCTGGGAAAACAGATCCAGAGGAATTGAGATGTATCACGGAGTCTCTAATTGCACATTATTATTATGTTTTATATTAATTAAAAACGGCATCAACTTAGGGAAATAAGATAAAAAATTTAATATAAAAAAGATAAGATGATTTTGTAGAGTTGAAATATTGATTAAAGAGTTGATTAATATGATGTGAGATTTCAAAATGTTAAAAAATTTAAACACTTGTATAAGACCGTACTTTTAATTTTTTTAATGTAAACACGGCTAGTTTTGAGAACTACAGATGATCTCATCAAAATATGAGAAAAACTATTTGATTTTTTATACAAATGTATTTCAATTTCCAAGTTTTACGTGTTTTCCGATATTTATTTATTTTCTCATTTGGAATGAAATACGCAAATCTATAAGGCTATACTCCAAAAGCCTGTTTTATCTGAATCACCAAATTATTAATAAGATCAAACAAGTTAGCGCGATTTGATTTGATGCTGTCGATATGTTTTCCTGTATTACATTTCAGGTATTCTATTTTTACAACAATTTACAAAAATACATATATTTTTACTCTCAACCTAAATGATGAAATTGTTTATCGAGGAATAAACAGAATTACAACAATGTTTATTTCAATTCAAATGCTTCCTATCCATTAGATTGTTGATATCAATGACAGCATCAAAAATTATCGATTACGCATTTCAATTTTTAACGGTGTTTCAAATATAAACTTTTCATCGAGAGAATCATAGCAAAGGTATGGATTAATTGATGAAATATCTGGGTTTCTATACGCACCAGATATTACAAATAAGCTGTTCTCTATTAACAAAAAAATATCTAAGACACAGGTTCATAATGTTAAAAAAACGAAATATGCAACAACTATGACAGAAGTTAACTGATTAATAAAATACACAGGTATTTAAATAATCGTATCCCACATATTTCACACTAGAAAATTAAAACGAATGGGTAATTTTATTTTTATTTGTATAAAATATCCTTATAACTGTAAATGTAAGAAAGTTATTAGTATATCTTTATTACCTGTATCTTTACTTAGCTACATTTACAAAGTTTTAACTAACTAAACCAGCAAGCCAATTCTCCACAGGGGTAGGCAGAAAATTGCAACCCCGTACCATTCTATATATATATATATATATATATATATATATATATATATATATATATATATATATATATATATATATATATATATATATATATATATATATATATATATATATATATATATATATATATATATATATATATATATATATATATATATATATATATATATATATATATATATATATATATATATATATATATACTATAAACTATTTTCGACTGAACTATTTTTCAGCTTTTTTTTTAAGCTAGTTTTTGACATTAAGGTCACATTTTTTACATATATTAAATCTACATGAGTATATATATATATATATATATATATATATATATATATATATATATATATATATATATATATATATATATATATATATATATATATATATATATATATATATATATACTCATGTAGATTTAATATATGTAAAAAATGTGACCTTAATGTCAAAAACTAGCTTAAAAAAAAAGCTGAAAAATAGTTCAGTCGAAAATAGTTTGGTCCGTGTAAGTTTGGGTTATTCGAGTCGAATTCGGTATATTTCGACCTATTTCGCATTCCTAGACAATCGGTGGACCGCATCACAATAGATTCCTGACTCGACTGCCATCAATTAGCCGAGAAGAGCGGGAAAATGGAGAAAATCGGGAAATCCCCGTCGCGGCGGCTTCCGGCCGCCATGTTTCTCCTTATCTGGAGGGAGGGCGGACGCGGGAAAAGTTTTTTTTTGTCAAAGATACACCGATACAATATAAATTAGGCCTCCCGGAGACGTACGGGAAGCAAGTTTACCGTATAAAATGTACGGAGAGCGAGAAACTTTCGCAATAAAACAAGACAGCGCGGTGCCAGATGTACGCGGTCAGCGGGATCCTTCGGCCCAGTGGATATGTGGAACACAAAAATATCAACGGATGAAACCATGACACAAACCAGACAGTACACTATTCAAATAACTAACAGGGAAAAATAGAGGTTTCGCGACTTTTGACTTTAATAAAAACTAGAATACTGTAAATTGTTCTTTAACATCTCAACAACAATTGTACTTTGGCACTTACGGGGCTTACGACCGTCATAGGCTGGTTTAAGTGATTACTTTACACACGTGTAAAATTCACAAATTTTACGCGTTTTTGACAACCACACTACTCAAATTCTTGGAAGTTCTATATTTATTTGATCTAATTTCGAAACATTGTACAATATTTTTTTTTTACAAGAGGTATCTATTGGTGAGATAAATAAACTTTTTTATTGAGCAGAAATTCTTATATTTATTTGCATGTGATGTGCGAATCCTGGATTATAACCACATACATGAGAAACGTCAGAAAAGATTAGCTTATAATTTGACCAGATAATTTATTAACAACATTTTGAGTGTGTCCAAATACTTGCTCACAAATCAGGATTATCTCCGATTTCTTACGAGTTATTACGTAGTATAATTTTTTTATTTTTGATTTGCATAAAAATGTCGTTTTCCGGTAGAAATGAACTCGACAGATGTAATAAATCAACGTGAAATAACGGATGTCCACTGGGCAAGCTTCGCGCGCGTGGCGGTCAAAGAAAAACACAAGAAAATTATCTATGAAAAATTGAAAGGAATAGACGAAGGTGGTAGGTGGATAGGGATCTTTTATTGGGCAAGTCGTGGTCTGATAGCAAATAGCAGAGATGAAATATGGGGGGGATATGTTTTTACCGAACAGTCTAAAGATATTACAAAAATTGGACATTGTACAGTATCAATCGTTAGCGATGGAACATCTGGCGGAACTGTGGAATTAAAAACCATACATTTCGCATTTCGGATGGTTTTGTAAATGATTTTTAAATACCATTCTAAACGTTTTTGTCCGCTTCGTTGCGTAATGGTTAGCGTATTAAGCTACCGTGCTGAAGGTCCCGGGTTCGATTTCCAGGAGGGGTAAAAATAAATATTAGTGATTTCACACTCTAATATTTATTTCATATAACCCTGGACTGGTGCCTGAAGCGCAGGAGCGGTTACCTTGCCTTCATGTAAATAACGATCAAGGTAACACTGCGTCAGTACGATGCAGTGCCCTATGCACCATTGGATGCAGATAAGGTTTAGGATGAATTCTAAACACTAAATTTAAAAATCAGTGTTCCCATTTAACTAATTGATCTTTTGTAACTCCATGTAAGAGTATTTAAATAAAGAGTCTATTTAGTGAGATATTTAAGAAAATTGAATTATTAATCAAATTTAAAGTTATGGTTGCTCAGTGGCATATTATATCTTCAACAACGATTCACAAATAAAAAATCCTTATAATAGTATTAAGTTTTTTTTAAATAATATTTTTCCGTAAAAACTGATGTCATAAGGCAAAAAATTATCTTAAATATTTTTGTAATTTTTTCTTTGTATTTAAGTCTTAAAGTCGTCGCCCTATAATGGTAAACATATTATTCATGACTGACAACAAACTTGTAAAATGCTATTGATCTCTTTCATTCTTTGAACTTAAAACATTTTCGATGAAAAACATGTGTTATCGACAATTTTATCTTGTAAATACTTTTTTTTACGAAGAGTACGTCGATGCAATTACACACACTCATATATTATACATGAAGTACATATTTAGATATCGTATGACCCTAAATTTTTCTTATTAAATTAAATTATTGTGTTAATTTTTTAAATGTTTTAATCAAATTATTGTAAAAACTCATTCACATGGATTTCTTCTTTTTTTGTCATACACATGGCGAAATTTTCGTAAAATACTAGCTCATATTAAATCCGATAATCATAAAATCTATCATTATTTCATAAGCTTGTTTATAGTTTGGCGTTTCTTACAAATTTCTCCAAATTCAATAGGTCTACCGCCTTCCTTTAGAATATTGAATTAGTTAAAATTAAATCTAAAAATGATACAATCAGTCATATTAACTGGACTGGATGTTAGGTCAATTTATCATTGACTATTTGATATCTTATTGGCTTAATATTGCCCTGAAAAAATCCCAAAGGATTTTAAACATGGAAGTATAACATATTGACTTGTTAAAAATTAATATCTGCATTGATATTTATTTTCTTCCCAAGCAAAAGTGACTTAAATGGCCCTCCTGAACATTTTACATATTGTTAGTTAGTCACTTTCTCCTGTACGATTACGATATATGCCTACTTATTGCCAAACATTTAGGAGTCAAAGTGTATAGAATCTTCTTTTGAGGTGATTTATTCTCCAAACCAGAGTGTCTTAATCAGACACTTTTTATTGACTCCCGGTAACATAAACACATCGGTAAAATCCGTATTACGGCCTTATTTCCTTGTATCCAAAAACAACTCAATTATCCAACACCCAAAAGCATTTTTCTTAACACAAAGTTTGTCCATAACTTCCGTTCCCTGTATCCATTAGGACCCCCCGGGGGATGGCTGGGGGTAGGTTGCTGGGGGTTGGAGGGAGGATACAGGAAGAACTATCGCATATCAGCTAAAGCGACAACGGACGACACTGATTCGCAAATAATGGCTTCACCTATCAAACAGACAACCACTCAAGGAGTTTGGAAATCTGATAGGTAGCCATTGAAGAATAAAACTAATATGTTCGTACTTACAATAGTTTATTGGATAACTTTTTTCAATTTTATTTTTTCTTATTAAATACCATTTTTTCTTTAAATCTATATTGACATGTGTTTTGATGAACTTAGTATTATTATAAAACGGTGTTTGATAATGATGCTGAATTCATTGGAACACGTATAACAATAGATTTTAAGAAATTGTGGTATTAAGTAAATTAAATATATTATTTGATTTGGCGTTTAATTTGTAGAACTCTAATTTATCTATAAATTATTAAATCAAACACATATTTTTTGAAAATTGTAAAACTATTTAAGGACCGTCTGTCCATATAATCTTCACATTCGTTTGAAAATGCTAAAACTAGTCGAAACACCTGTCACAATTTTAATTTTTGTGTGTTTTTTTTTAACAATAAAATGCAACTTAAAATCTATGTTTCATATAACAATTTATACTTAAAGTAAATTAAAAATTGAAAATAGGCATTTCTACGAAGTGCCTAATCAATTGATGAATAAATTTTTAACCTTATATAGGTAAATAAGTATTACACATTACATACACGCATTATATCGACTCCTGTAAAAATAAACACTTGAGAAAAAAATACTCCTATAATTGGAGGTAATCCAGATTTGTGAACAAGTATTTGGACATACTCAAAATGTTGTAAATGTTATTGATAATGCTTATCTCAGCCGTGCATTTTTTTCTTATAATTACATTTATAAATTTGCAAGATCAAGTATTTCAAATACTTGATCTTTTAATTTTTAAATGTTTTACTTGGCCTTCCTTCACTTCACGTAAACGTTAATTTTCAGGATGGGAAAATAATTAGCAAGTAAAAGTAGAGAACGATGCTGATATCATTATCGCTAATTTTGCAGCGCAATAAGCCATCCCTGATAACGGAACGGCATGTGCAGAAGGCGCGGGAGGCGGCATCGTCTATTGCGAACACCGCACTCCTGATAAGGCGACAAGGAACACAATAATAATTACTCTAGACCACAAAAGTTGAGGGATTGATAAGAACATTCAAGGAACGGCGGACTTCAAAGGAGAGCGCGAAACAGTGGCACGATCTCTCTATCACTCGTGCGCAGTTGGGCAAAAACCGCAAACGGTTTCGCGAACCTTTTGGAATACCTATGCCATAAAAAATATTTAATTAATATGTGCATTATTACCGGGAAAAAATGTATCTCCATATAGCAACAATTAGAAAGACAAGAAAAATTCAATACAAAATATATTCTACATAAAAAAATGAGGTGACGCTATTTAAGTGTGTATGAATTACATATATTATTAGATTAAAACCAATATTTGTAGCTTTTCCACTTTATTTTTATTTAACCAGCGACCGGGTTTCGTCGTTACCGACATCATCAGACTGGTGGCAGGCTATACAAATTGTTATGTTATATATAAAACAAGGCAGGAGTTGATAACCATGATTTGATATAATTTATTCCTGCCTTGTTTTATATATAACATAACAATTTTTATAGCCTGCCACCAGTCTGATGATGTCGGTAACGACGAAACCCGGTCGCTGGTCAAATAAAAATAAAGTGGAAAAGCTAAAAATATTGGTTTTAATCTAATAATATATTAAAAATGCAATTCCATCACGAAGTGTCAGTGGATAATATAAATCTATTAAAAAGTGTATGAGTTACATTTAGTGTTTTTTTTTAAGTTTTGCTTAGTTAATAACACTTTTTATTAATATCTATCGTGACACGTGTTTCGATGCATTTTGAATCACCTGAAAATGCATAATTTTTACCACAGAGTGACAAGTAAAAATATTTTCTTAATAATACCGAATTCCTACTATTACTATTACTATTACAGCGAATACTAGGTCATAGGCCTCTAAATACCCAAACTTATATTCCATACAAACCATATTCTTCTTCATCTTTGTTGAGACGTCAAAAATGACTAAATAACTCCAAAGTGGAAACAAACCTGGATTTGTGATTAAGTATTTAGACACACTCAAAATGTTTTCCACGTATTTTAATTCATTACCTGTTATTCACTCAAAGCTTTTTTGTTAATTCACATCAGGTTTTATTTCGAAGTAGTCATTAAAACCTTATTTCGATGACTAGCGAAATAATTGGAAAGATTACAATTTATTCCAAAATAAACTTATTTCAGTCGGTAACAATAAAGGATGATTAGTTATATCATTTATTATATTACACTACAGAACAGCAGCTGGGCAGATAATTTAACTAGAGTGTAAAATATTCTGATAATGCTTATTGATAAGTAGGTATATAGTTTATAATTTAAACGTGATAATTTTATATAAATCCATACATTAATTACAACGTTTACAAAAACGACAGAAAAATAAAAAAAATTAACGCCTTTAAATGTGCGATACGGCTATTTAAAAAAATATATATGCTATTAAATGAATAATTTTTCCTCACATTTCCTTAAGATGAATATTAAATATTAATATAATAATTATATTAGACACTGGAGGCGTCAATATTATAGCTGAATAAATATTTCACCAATTTCTTGACCGATGGCGCTACAATCAGCCATATTTTCAAACGCGTCGAAAATCACACTGACATATGGAAGGTTCTGAGATCATTGCATATATACAGATTTCAAGAATTAATGGAATTTGTATATTTAATAATGGGCAAAATGGTGAACGTTACACAAGTGTATAAAGCGATTACTTAGCCAGCCAAATGCCAGGTCGTAAGGGACCTCCATCTTCTTTCATATAAAGCGGAACGATAGATATTTCATATCAAGTTTAGACTCCTGTAATGTGAAGATTCAAATTACATACATAATTTTATAAAATTAATATAATATTTCTAGTTGTTGGTATCACGGAAGTAAATAAATGTTTTAAAACTTAAAAGTAGACAAAATACAGTTTATATGCTATTTTTATTTAAAGTAGTGTCAGGTTGTGGTCTCGTGGTTAGTGTCGCGGACTCTTGAATCAGAGTTTCTGGGTTCGAACCCACTCTACGACAATTTGATACCTATTTTTGATAATAAGCCGCTTAGGGTCACAGAAATCGTTAGAAATTGAAGTACAACATTTTGAGTGTGTCCAAATACTTGTTCACGAAATTGGGATTATCTCCGATTACAGGAGTTATTTTCATTTAATTTTTTGACATCTTATTAAAGATGAAGAAGAAGATGGAAGTCTGGGCATTTACGGGGAATAATATTGGTGAATGTTACACGTGTGTAAAGTGATCACTTAAACCAGTCTATGACGGTCGTCAGCCCCGTAAATGCCCAGACTTCCATATTCTTCTTCATCTTTGATGAAATGTCAAAAAAAAAAAGAAATTGAAGTATTTTTGTAAAGAACAAGAACACAAATATTTCTTTTTTAATTAAGGAATAAAAAATTCAAAATAAAACAAATGATCATGTCTGGTATCGCGGCGGTTTACTGTGAGTCGGCCCTACAAATTAAACGTTGACCGTCAAGGTGGCAACGCTTGGCTTGAAAGGTTAATGATTTCATCTCGGACCTCGAGCTGATGATCTCCGGAGTCAGCGAGGCGTCCAGTCATCAGGAGATGAGGTCCATCATCAGACAAAGGATGGCGGCCGTTCCACGAAGGGTAGATAGCATGAATATCATTATTACATCCGTTAGTCATTACTAGGAATCACCAAATATGAATATGAGTCGGATCGCGAATTTTTTTATTAATTGTTTTTTTTTTCCTTATGACTCATTTCAATAATTTGTATATCTCATGTCAACGAACTTAATCAATTTTAAAACAATAATAACCACACAATATTTTAGATAAATCCAAATATGTTCACGAATATGGGTTTATTCACTATTGGTGTTTTTTTCTCCTGTAAAATAACTCTCAATTTGAGAAACCCAGATTTGTAAAAAAGGATTTGGATATTTTTTTGCGATATTTTAATATCTCTTTGTAAAAATAATACACATATCGTATAAATCATAAAAAAGTGCATTTTTTCTAAAACGTGATTTATATCTTACTAGCTTAACCTGTCCGGGAGTATGGCCGTACATGTACGGCCATACCAAACTTTTCTCAAAGGAGTATGGATGTACATGAACAGATGTATAAAAAATATGATTTATATCAAAACATGTTAAAAATATGATTTATCAATATTTCAATAATCTTTATATAAATCATGTTCACTGGTATTTTTGTTTGTTCAAGAAAATATTTTGCTTATAGCATCGACTATGCCATAAAATTATAAAAGTAAAAAAAAATAGCATTAACAAATTCAGTCCTTAGATACAGTTTTGTCCGCAGAAACTCACTCCCGGACAGGTTAATATTGTCCTGAAAAATCCCAAAGCGATTTTAAACATAGAAGTACAATACATTGACTTGTTAAACATGACTAACTGAATTGATGTTTTTTTTTCTAGCCAAGCAAAAGTTATTTAAATGGGCCTCCTGAACATTTTACGTTTTGTTAGTTGGTCACTTTCTCCTGTGAGACTACGATTTTTTTTATTTTTTTTTAAATTACTTATGTGCATAAATTTTCTTCACATATCTGTACTCTTATAAATTAAATTATATGAGCAGTCTTTGAAGCGCTAATTTTTTGATTTTACAAATTGTAACATAATTTAAAATCTCTACATATCTTATTATGAATCTCTACATATCTTATTATGGAGTTCTGGTTCCAACCCTTATGTATGGAAGCGAAGCATGGAGTTGGCAAAAGAAGGATGAAAGCAGACTGAATGCAGTCGAAATGCGATCCCTCAGACGAATGTGTGGCAAAACGATGTTTGATAGATGTTCGAATGATGAAATAAGGAAAGAATGTAAGGCTGAGATAAGCATTATCGATAAAATTAAGAAAGGTGTGTTGAGATGGTTTGGACATGTGGAGCGTATGAGTGAAGAAAGAACGGTCAAACAAATTTATGAGGCGAATGTAGTTGGAAAAAGAAGCAGAGGACGACCGAGGAAAACTTGGCACAATCAGGTATGTCAAATACTTGAAAGCGGCCGGGTCAGGAAGAAGCAGAGAACGACCGAGGAAAACTTGGCACAATCAGGTATGTCAAATACTTGAAAGCGGCCGGGTCAGGAGTCGTAATAATCGTCGGGTATGTATGAGGAGATGCATGAATGTAGAAGAGGCAAAGAATGTTTGCAAAGACAGAGTGATGTGGCGTTCGATTCTCTCTGCCTACCCCTGCGGGGAAGCGGCGTGATGGTTGGTTAGTTAGTTAGTTAGTCTTATTATGAATGTGGTTCGGATTCGAAGATTCTTATTAATTAGTACCTATTTATGTAGAATGGAGCCGTTTGGTTTGAAATCAGTAAACATTATAATTTAGCCATAAACGGGCACAAAGTGATTTTAAAAATCACTGAGAGTTGTTATATTTTAGTTGTAACATCATATTTAGATTTTAGATAGGTACTATCAAGGGATAGGTTATGTTAGGTTTATTTTTAGTAGGTAGTTCCCATAAACATATATAATATGCCTACATATAATTCATGGATAATAGTTACATTATGTACAACTCACGTGTATATGTACAACTCACGTGCATAAAAACATTTTGTTGGTATTTACATATATACATGTGTATGTTTATTGTAATTTTATAGGCACAAGCCTTGACTGAAACTCAGGAGCTTAGTGAATGAGCTCGTTGTTCTAACAGTGGCGTTCGCTTTGTAGGCTCGTAATGTATACCTTGGGAAATGGAATGCCGTCATAGGCGTAGAGAAACTGCAACATTACTTTTTTAGAAAGTTTATATTAGAAAATCCTTTTTTTATTAATATCTACTTATAGAATCAAGTAATTGACCATTGGTGTATTATTTTATAGTAGACTTGACCTTAAAAAACGAAAGAGCGGTACCTATTCCAATGAATTTTAAAAAACGCCTTCATCCAAAGATTTTTTTTTTCAATCTGAGATTACTTGCATGGTTTTCTGCATAAGAATTCACATATCTACCTAAAATGTTATAAAAAATTACATGAAGTTATCATTTTTTTTAAATATTTATAAATTCTACTAACAATATTTAAAACGCTAAAACTATAATTAATGACATAGTATCATCAACCTGTCTTTCAATTTATTGGATATTCATTTCAGAGTTCTTTAGAATACATTACTTATACAAAAAGTAAAATACTGTGGAAATATCTATCCATTTTTTAAATAAGTTTTCATTCTTAAAATCTATTATGACACGTGTTTCGACGCATCCAGCATCATTTACATAGACCTTATACTGTGTTTACAAATGATGCGGAATGCGTCGAAATACGTCATAATATATTTTAAGAAATAGTGGTATTTATGGAATAAAAATTAAGTTAAAAAGAGAGTAAATAAACCTGTTTTACCTGCAAATAGTTCGGTAGGTACCTATCGACATATTTATTAGAAGTATTCCACTATCTTTTGTTGATTTTTGTTACGCCACTGCCGAAGAATGATTGAATGCGAGTTGAATGGAGTCGTGTGTTCCTTTCGGACGGCGATGGAATCGTTCGCGTAAAAAAGCCGGCTCGTATTTTAAAGTTAGTATTAATTGTGTATTCCACGTACACCTATGTAGGTACTTGGGTAGGTAGGTAGGTACCCAGAATTTTATGTTAATTTAACCTTGAACCTTGCCAGTTACGTAGATGGGTAAATTAGTGAGGCACATACCTCATACGTGTATAACATAATACAATTGCTCGCGTGTCATTAAAATTTCATTTTAGATAAAAATAGCGACTTTTTCCAAATATTAGATTATTTATCTACTATAGATAGATGCGTACACATAATAATGTTTCAATCGCTCGTGTGTAATTAAAGTTTTATTTTGGATGGTAATAGTCATATTAAAAAAAATATTTGTATCTATTATAGATAACAGATAGGTACCTTAATACACCAAACCATCAAAAAAAAAATACAATAATAATGAACCACAACATTTTGAGTGTGTCCAAATACTTGTTCACAAATTTGGTTTTTCTCCAATGAGTTTAGTTTACATTTTGGATCATGCATACAGCCAAATAGAATAGTCTCTACAAAATAAAAGCTTTCTCAATCCAATCATAGATGACTCCAGTGAACTCATATGTACAGTGTCATGATATATTGTATGTAAGAGATCCCAAAATTTGAGTAGTGTGGTTGTCTATCATGGGTAGAAATGGTAAATACCGCACGTGTGTAAAGTGTTAAAATAACCAGTGTATGACAGGTCGTAAGCCTTGTAAATAGGATTGTAAATAAAAATATTTTTTATTTTATTTTTTATCTCTTGTTTTTGATCATTATTATAACATAAATGTGGAATTGTGTAATTGGATTTATTTTTATTAATGTAACCATTTTTTATTTTACACTTTTTACTAAATTCAATGCTGTACAATTCCCGAATTAATGAAAAAAAAAAAAAGCCATTCCCATATTATTCTTCAATTTTTGTTAACCTTTATGTATATTGTTACGTGATTGTTTTAAAACGTGATCTCTTAATCCCAATGAATACTATTACTCCTAAAATAATAAGTTTTTGATAATCCTATTTATAATAATAAAACTCTTAACCGCACCCCTATGGTGCATAGGGCACTGCTTCATATAAACGCAGTGTTATCTTGATCGTTTACACATGAAGGAAAGGTGATCAGCCCTCCACTTCAGGTACCAGTCCAGGGTAATATTGAATAAACACGAGTATTACAGTGAAAAAATCACTTATATTTATTTGACCCCCCCCTGGGAATCGAACCCGGGACCTCCAGAACGGTAGCCGAGCGTGCTGACCATTACACTACGGAGGCGGACAATCCTATTTATACCCTTTTTATTTCGATGTCGTATTTTTTACTAATGTTTAGTAACAACGTCACTCGTATGACAGTTTAGTAATCTAGGGTTAATACGACTGTGTAGGTGTATTGGCGAATCAAAGGTGAGTCGAGCGTTCCTTTTCCAAACGCTGTTTGCCCTCACGTTCCGCGGCTCCACCTGTGCGCACCGCCGCCCGCCCGCCAATCGGGGCGCCGCTCACCTGCGCGTCACGGCGGGCCGACGCCGCGCGGGCGGGGCCGCCGCCGCGCGCCCAATCACCGGCCGCGCCACCTGTCGGCGCCCAGGTAGCGCCGGCCAGGTGGGCGTCCCATTGGGCGGACACCTGGCCAATGGCTGCCGCAGGTGTCGCGCCCGGGTCACCTGGCGGTGGAACACCTGCGCACTGATAAGGCGGCGGGCGATTGGAAGACTCGCGGATTTCGAATGTTCGACTCCTGTCTTTTCATGCCTCCCTGGTACCGGTAAGAAAGTTGGCTGAGAGGGTCGCGGTCGCGATTGCATTTTTTCGACTCTTACAAACACTAACCATCACGCCGCTTCCCGGGGTAGGCAGAGATAATATAAGGCCACATCATATCGCTCACTCCTTTCAAGAGCGTCATAAATCAAAAATCGTCGATTTTCAGTTTTAAATGTTTTCGGAATGCCCAGAAATGTACTACCAGCAAAAGAGGCATATTTTTAACACAATATTTACCCGCTACAGGGCAAAAAGTGTTGTTTTTGCATTTTGAAGAAATGGTATTGTTATATAATTTTTTTTTAAATATACTTAATATTTTTCAAATGGAGAAAAAACCTTCAGGTTTTATCTAAAAAGATCTGTTGCACAGTAAAAAGTTCAATAACTGGCTAGTAATTTATTTTTTATACATTGTATTATATTTTTAAACTTCAAAAACGTTCTCCTGAAAAATCAAGTTGTTTGATTTATGACGTTCTTGAAAGGAGTGAGCGATATGTCTATGTATTCAAAGTTCTCCTTTCGCACATTCATGCATCTCCTCATACCTGTCGATTTTTCAATACCACTTTCTTGAAATACTGGATTTGAAATAGTCGAACGTGCCACGTCTTCCTCGATCTTCTTCTGCTTGTATTACCAACTACATTCGCATCATAAATTTGTCGAACTGTTGTTTCTTCACTCATTTCTATCTACTTTATTCATTCTTGATACCTAATTGATCTAATATTGTAGGTTCAACAATTTAAGAAATTTCGAGCTTACAGAATGCAAGCAATTGGATGGCTAGATGATTACATCTATTTATACCACCCTGATACATATAGTGAATATCTCTTCCAAGAACTATAAATAAATGAAGGCGATATAAAATTATACGTCCGTAATGTTTGTCCCTATACGATATCCAATTTTTAGTCTAGTGGTTGTCGCATTTAGATACTGTGCACTTGGCTCTGGGTTCGATTATACTGGGGGTCAAAATAATAGTTTTCTAATTTATTTCATATTACCTTGGGCTGGTATCTGAAGCGCGGCGCATTAGTTATCAAACTTGCCTTTATGTTATTACTTCAATCAGTAATTACTTATCGCTACGTATATTTGATTCAGTGCCTTTCGTTAGCAAATGCCTCAAACGATTACAGGAATAATATTTTCATAATACTAAATTGTATCATTAAATACTAACCAATTAGCCTTAGCATTACACTTTCTCTATTAATAATTAAATATATGAAGAAGAAAAAACTGTAACTTTATATCTTGATTCCCTTTTTTTAAATAGCCCCTGTTGCTATGAGCTCAGCAAAGAATGGAGTTTGAGTATTAAAATCTACTGTGTTTTTTTTTCATAGGAAAAATCGTTTAATCAAATGAATTGCTATACAGATATTTATTAATTTCAGAGTTATTTCAAACAAAATTACAGTAGCATCGAAAAAAATCCGGGTTATGTAAGCCGATTGGTCACTAGAATGAACATAAAGCAGAAATGTAATTAAAGGTTTCATGACATCACAAATGAGTTAACTGGTCGTAACAATGTGTACAATAATTTAAAAAATTATGACTTTAGGCGCCACACATAACTGATACTAAAATTATAACGCCACCATTTTTTAGACCAATTGCTCCATTTTCAAACGGAGTAAGTTGGGTCAACCTACCTATGTTTATATTTTATATTCTACACACAGTCACGTGATTCTTCCACTGACTATCAACAAATACCAAAGCCCCTTTTCGATTCGAATCAAGAATTCAATCCGGTTTATCTTAGGACAGAAATTTTATGAGATTCCATAGTGAGCGACCTCTTTTCCTTTATGTGCTCCCAGGGTACTGTGCTAGGAATCTACTCTACCAGGATTACCTACAAGGATAGTAGAAGGTATAAACTAAATAAGTAGGTACGAAGGTATGTAATTTTATTTTTCTCGAGTGATTTATTCAGTCTACCTCCTTAGTGTAATAGGCAGCACGCTCAGCTACCGTACCCGAGTTCGATTCCCAGGGGGGGTCAAATAAAAATATGTGATTATTTCACTCTAATTTTTATTATCTAATATAACCCTGGACTGGTACCTGAACCGGAGGGCTGATCACCTTTCCTTCATGTGTTAACGATAAAGATGACTCTGCGTTCATATGATGCAGTGCCCTATGGACCATCGGGTGCTGATAAGGTTTCTAACAAAATTTTGGGTGTTGCACTTCCGGTATATATCACTTCGAAACTAAGAAGTGTCGGGCTGTGGTCCCGTGGTTAGTGTTGCGGACTCTTGAGTCAGAGTTTCTCGGTTCGAACCCACTCCACCACAATTTGATACCTATTTCTAATAATGAGCTGTTTAAGCTCACATAAACAGTTTGAATTTTTTTTTTGTAAATAATAAAAACACAAATACAATTTTTTTAAAACAAAAAAAAAAATCGATAATAATAAATTTTTCACTTAGTGTAATTCAATTTCTCATCTAAATTTAAAGCTCTATTTTGATCTGATCTTATTTTTTTCATATAAAAAAACAAAAATCACTGTATTTTTCGAAAATTCACTGTTTATTTTTACACAATCGTAGTAGCATTGAATGTGCTTATGGTCTTCCTCTGTTTTTAGTTTAAAGCTTTAGGAATAATATGAACAAAATGATCCAAATTTAATGTAAAATAAACAGTATTTTACTTTTATGTGTTGATAAATATGATCATACTGATACTCTTTTTTTTATATATAAAGTAACTTAGCATAACGGTAGTCAAATTTTTTTAAACTATGGCCCTTTACCTACCTACCTCTTCACTGTAATATCAGTATCTATAAATGTATAGGTGTAAAGATGTATCCATGTATGTATGAAGAGGATCAAGGTATAGAAATAAAAAATACATTTCGAGTAAAATGTTATAAAAGTTAACAATTTACCGCTTTTATATAGAGACGAGCGATGTAGGTAAAAGGGTGGTATGGGGAGGAAGAGGGAGGCAGAAAAAAGTTTCTTATAAGGATAGCAATAAAACGCTACAGTTTATAGGTAACTAAATAAGAATCACACGGGAATATATGGGGCAATAAAGAATGAAAATCTTTGCGTAAAATGTACCTTAAGATGATACCCATAAAAAAAGGATTACCTTCATCAAACGCAGCTAAATCCATCTGACATAACCCATAGATTTAAAAATTACATTACGTTTTTAAAAAAATGTATATTTATTTTTTATCTTTTGTGATTTTACACTGCAATATTTATTAAATATTACCCTGGACTGGTCCCTGAAGTACAAGAGTGATCATTTTGCCTTCGTGTAAGCAATGATCATGATAACACTGCGTCAACACGATGCAGTGCCCTATGCACCATTGGGTGCGGAAAAGGGTTAGAATATGGAATTTAATTATAATTTTTTACTAGCTATATTTTTATACCAACCACGCATTGGTGCTCTGTCTGATTGAGTGAAAAAGAAAAAATATAAAACGCATGCTTATTTCTTAAATGTTTAATTTAAGAAAGCTTTTAAAGTTATAAAAACAACAAAGAGTTGGAAATAAGTGTTTTCAATCGAAACATTGAATACACTGACAGCACAGAAGCCATCTATAGATGGTTTACGAAAGCTTTTATTTAGCAGAGACCCTTTATTTAGATTTTTGCATGATCCTTATTGGATTATTATACATACTGGGAGATCCCGTAAACTCAAATACTTATGGAGCGTCATGAGATTTATGATATATGTATGAGTTCCAAAAATTTTAGCAGTGCGGTTAATGCATCAAACATGGGTAGAATGGTGAATACACGTGAGTAAAGTGATCACTTAACCAGGTCATAAGCTCTGTAAATGCTCAGATATCCATTTTCTTCTTCATCGAGGTTGATATGTCAAAATCTTATTTACTTATAACCCTTATCCGCACCCAATGGTGCATAGGGCACTGCATCGAATTGACGCAGTGTTATCTTGATCATTACTTACATGAAGGCAAGGTGATCACTCTTGCGCTTCAGGAACCAGTCCAGGGTAATATTAAATAAATATTACAGTGTAAAATCACTAATATTTATTTTCACCCCCCCTGGGAATCGAACCCGGGACCTCCAGCACGGTAGCTAAGCACGCTGACCATTACACCACGGAGGCGGACAAAATCTACTCCTCCTTAAAAGTGGAGAAACCCTGATTTGTGAACAAGGATTTGGATAAAACCAAAAATAAAAATATTAAGTAACTAACCATCACGCCGAGGTAGGCAGAGATAATAGAACGCCACACAGTGGCCACAGAGTGCTGTCTTTGCAAACTTTCTTCGCCTCTTCCATATTCATGCATCTCCTCATATGTACCTGACCACTTTCAAATATGTGACATACCACTTTCAAATATGTGAAATGCCATGTTTTTGAATACCCAAAAATATTGTAAATAAAAATACATTTTCTTGGGTCAAATTCAAATTTTATTTACAACATTTTGAGTGTGTCCAAATACTTCTTCACATTTGTTGTAAATAAATTTTCTGTTCAAATTATAAACTTAAAAAATAAAAATGAAAATGATATTTTCTGGCGTTTCTCATGTGTGAGATTATAATCCAGGATTCGGATCTCACATACTAATAAAAGAGTTTCTGCTCAAAAAAAACCTTCTTTTCATTTCACCAATAGATTTCTCTTGTAAAGTTCTAGTGATTCAAGAATAATGTTTCAAAAATTGGTTCACATATATAGAACTTCCAAGAATTTGAGTAGTGTGGTTGTCGATAATGGGTAGAATTGGTGAATGTTACACGTGTGTAAAGCGATCAATTAAACCAGCCTATGACGGTCGTCAGTCCCGTAAATGCCCAGACTTCCATATCCTTCTTCATCTTTGATGAGATGTCAAAAAATAATACAAAATAATTCAAAAATTTTAATATAAGAGTTTCTGCTTAGTAAAAAGCTTCTATACATCTCACCAATAGATGTCTCTAGTGAAGTTCTAGTGATTCAAGAACAAGGTTTCTAAATTGGTTCATATATATAGAACTTCCAAGAATTTGAGTAGTGTGGTTGTCAATAATGGGTAGAATTGGTGAATGTTACACGTGTGTAAAGCGATCACTTAAACCAACCTATGACGGTCGTCAGCCCCGTAAATGCCCAGACTTCCATATTCTTCTTCATCTTTGATGAGATGTCAAAAAACAATACAAAATTTTACATTCGAATCAGGAAAAAAATCAAAGATGACTAACTCCCAAGGCATGTGGTCGAGTAAATAAACATGATTTTATAGAGCCAATTTTAGACGCGATATTGTCAAACGATTGACCACTAAAACCAGCATTAAGAGTTACTGGTCGGATGAATAACGCAAAATAAGTCATGTGTTTATTATCGCTCTGTAGGTATGTCAGGTTTCGTGTTAGTCACTGTATGCTACTCCCAATGTGGTTACTGGTTACAGACAACGTATGGGTCTTATCACCGAGGGCAGAGGTCCTAAAATGATAAATTATTCCAGTCTTACCACACGGGGCCTTCGAGTGGCGCCACTAAAGAAAGAAGAAGCTTTTAAATAAAAAATCTGATTCTTGTACTATCGGATATATATTTTTGATACGGTGTTTATTTTTTAATCGTGTCTCAAAGTAGGAGGAAAAAAATTAATAAAAATGGATACGATATGTTTCAATTTTATTTAGTTCATTTTGTTTGTAAATGTGTATTTTTAAATGGTAATGTCGATTTTCCTAAAGGTCAAAAATAATTCTAAGAATTTTTCATAATATTGTTATCAAAATGATGATTAAGAAAAAAAACAGCTTGAAAATCAATATGTTTAATCTTTGTTTCTTTGTTACTTAAGTTTAAAACCCTTTATTCCAAATCAATTTTGTGTGTTATTGTTTAAACGACATCGTATTACTTTATTTTAGCCGATGATTTTTCATCTCGTGAAAGAGGAAAAAATGTTGCACGTGTGTAAAGTGATTGATAAAAATGTTGCACTTTACCAGCCGATGACAGGACATGAGCCTTATAAGAGCCTTATACGACCCAGACTTTGATATTCTTTATCATCTATGTTGAGACAAAAAAAATGTAAAGAGAAACAAATTGTAAACCTATACTAAGATTGTTTTATATATTGATATGCATCATCATGTAATAAAATAAATCCGAAAAATATCTAGATTTATCACTTTAGTGAATTTTCATAGAAACCTATTGTTAAATATTCATGCAAGCAGGGTTTACATCGTAATATTTAAAAAAAAATCAAGTGTACTTTGCTTTGTAAACAAAAATATTTCATAATTTAGTATAAAGTAGTTTAAGTCTAGTATTTGGTCGTTAACAGTAGTTCACATAACACTGATAGATTTATCTTCAATCTTAAAAGTGTCTACGTATTAGTATCAAAAATACATTACTGCATAAGTTGTATTTCGTGGCGCTTCTGAAAGGAGTCACTTGAGTCGGGGGGCTTAGTAATTCCAGGAATATAGAGAAATACTGATAACACGGAAAGGTTTTCTGTGTGATGTTGAAAGTGCATTCCTAATTAATCATTAATTCTGATGACGCACGGGAATAATTTACATGCGTAAATTCATTACTTTTGTTATGGGATGACAAACAAATGCATAATAGTTTATGTACAATTTCATGCCGTCTGATAAATCAGTGTCCCGTAATCTGCAATGCCTACTTGAATAATGGTACCAAAATAAACAATGATATGAATCATAATCTTGCTTGTTTTACATGCGATTAATTTTCTGTGCTGATTATTGTCAGGTATCACAAAATAAAATACAGAAAAATAAAGCCGAATTTGCAGGAATAATTAAGCAAATTTTTTTGCAAAATTAAATTACTTTAATGTATTTCTTCTCTCTACTTGTTTAATTATTCACCGACAAACATAAAATTCAATCGTTACAATTAAAAGTAAAATAACCTTAAATTTAGTAATGATCAAGCAATATTTTGGAATAAAATTTATTGACTACATGTTTTTTTTTCTATTTGTTAAAATAGCCACTGAAAAACATAAAACACAAAACTACAAAAAATACCAGTTTAAAAAAAATACAACAAAATCACGCAAAATTTACAAAGTAGTCATTAAGCAAAATTTGGAATAAAATTAATCGACTTTCGTGTATTTCTCTCTATTTGCTAAATTAGTCACCATGACATATGAAATTCTTATTTATAGGCATGGATTATTTTTTCACACAACGCTTGCTATATTTTATTTTTAAATTTCACAAAAAAATTCCAGTTTATTATAAAATAATAATCACCTTATAAATTTAAAGTTGTAAAATTATGTAATTATTTCAACAATAATGAACTTAAAATTACCTCAAAAGAATCGCGTGCATCGAATCTTTTCGAAGTGCTATTTGAATGATATTGTTTTTCACACATAATAGTAAAGTCCAAACTTTATAGTAAAATAAATTTTTCATAAAAAATATATCACTGTGTGTATTTTATTAAGCTTTTCTTTGGAAACCAAAAAATGAATGACCCTGTAAATGTAACATTTACAATCACTTTATTAGCATAACATGAAACATACATATGTATTTAAAATTATACTTTTTCAGAGAGAGAAATAAGATTTATTTTTCTAAAAAAATATCACCGATTTTGTCCATAAATAACACCATTTCTCTCTAATAATAACGCATATTTTTGGGTCCTTACTCATTACTTGTGTAATGTGTTATTATTTTCGACCATAAATCGACTGCTTTTATAGCCAGTGAGGTAATGCTAAACCATTACGGAATTCAACCACAAAGAATGGAGCAGCGGTAGGTACGTTAAAAAACCGAAACAAGCGAACGTTTGTTGGGATTATTTGGAGTGCCTATTGCCTATTGCCTACATAATGCGTCATGTTTAGTGTTTAGCGTTAAAACTGTTTACGAATGCAGAATTAGCCTATAAAGCAATCTGACATAAGAGGTTAGCACTAATACACTGGCCCTGCGTATACAAGGTAGCACTGTAAGGCTACAGTGCTGTATGTGTGGGCTCGGAGCATGGTAATAAAAACTAAGTCATAAACATAGTACATTTTATGTTCGTTATTTAAATAAGAGATTTCGGTGTGTTGACCATAACTCCGAATGACTCTGTAGCCCATACTAACTCATTCGGGATACTCCCATAATAAATATGGAAAAAACCTGGGATCGTTCTACCTACGATATCTATAAGCACCTAATATCTAAAGGTATTTATAAGTACCTTAAATGTATACATACATATTATGTATTATTTTTACGTATCTCTCTTTTTGACGACGTTGGTACCTACTAGGGTATTGAAATCAAATTTAAATCCTGTAAAATATTTCTTATTAATATCACTATAAATATTTCTTATTAATACCAAGAAAAAAATCTAATAGGCAGAGAAAAGATATTTAAAAAATTGATTTGACAGTCATTTTGCGGAAGCATGTATCCATTTATACAATCAATCATAAAAAAGAGCTTTCATTTAATAAAATATGCATAAAAATTCGTAAATTATCATAATCATTTCAAACTATACAGTAATTATATTTAAGTTTGTAGTCTATATTTATGTATAAATATTTATATATATATATATATATATATATATATATATATATATATATATATATATATATATATATATATATATATATATATATATATATATATATATATATATATATATATATATATATATATATATATATATATATATATATATATATATATATATATATATATATATATATATATATATATATATATATATATATATATATATATATATATATATATATATATATATATTTATATTTGTTTTCTTTTTTTAGATGAAATGCTTTTTCATATAATCAGGCATTGTTCTGCGGATATAATAATGTTTTTATTGAATCATAATTATGAAGTGCCGACATTGTATATGGAGTGCCAATCGGTGTTAGCAAAATATGGTCACCGCATATTTTTAAAGCTAGCGTGACCCAAAAAACAAGACGTTCCTTGTCCCTGGCACTCGAGCGATGATTGAAGTGAAGCTCTAAAAACTGAAACAAAAAACCCTTGACAAAGCGAAAATGGCTATTGCTGATTGCGCGTACTCTTCATTAGGTTTAATAATATTACGTAACTTACTACTAAGTATGGCATGGCAGAGTGAAACACGAGAGTAAAGAAATGTTACGTTATTGTCGGTACCGAAACACGTGTGACGGATAATCGTACGAGAGGATGATAACTCAAACTGAGATGCACAAATACATATAAAGGTATTAAAAAAGTTACTTTAAACATAATAATATACGGAATAAAATAACAACTATGTAGTTTTTCCCCAATGAATTTTATTTGACCAGCGACCGGGTTTTATCATAACCGACATCAGACTGGTGATGATGTCGGTTACGACGAAACCCGGTTGCTGGTCAAATAAAATTCAACACTCTCCTAATCATTCATCGTTCACATTGTGTAATACCACTATTGTAACCAGTGGCGGTATTCAGACGGTTCGCACCTGTTCGATAGAACCGGTGCATAACATTTTTAGAGGTCACCGAACCGGTCCTTAACCCTTTGTTGTCACACAATATTTCGATTGGGATTATGTATTGGAGCACGCTCGGCTTACTTGGTCCACCACGTTGTTTAAATATTTGACGGAGAGAAAAAAATGGAACGATGAAAAAAAAATTGTGGAAAAATTCAGTTAAGTTATTGCACTAAGTAAAAAGAATATGGTGAAAGATATACCATTCAGCATTTGAAGATATCAGAAACGAATTTAAATATAAACTAGGGATAGTTGAAAATATCAAAAATGGTTCTTTGATATGATATGTGCACGTGGAGCGAATGGATACCGAGAGAATGTCTAAGAAAGTATGTGTATTCGGTAAATGTAAACGGGAGAACAGAACGAGGATGACCAAAAGAGACTTGGCATGACCAGATCAATCATGGGCAAAAAGCTGTTTTTCCAAAGAAATTGTCGCGTGTGTAAGCATATAAAAACACACGCGTATTTGAATGCAACGTTGAGTCAAAATTTCAAAGCAATCAGAGAATAAATTTTTAGAATTTAAACAAACGAACTTATATTTTAATTTGTAAAGATTAAAACAAAATATAATATAAAGTGGGTTGGTACCTGGAGAGGGGGGATAACCCAAATAACATTGGTATTAACGACAGAGATTAGTAGCTGGAATTAAGTAATAAAATAAACTATTTTATGAAGCATAATAAATTGCTAGGAATAACTTATATCCAGAGAGATCGCAATTTTTGTCATAATATTCTTCCAATTGGTTTTTTGTAACATAAAACCCGGCAATGAAATTCAAATTTATTGAAAATAGTTCAAGATTAAGTACTTTATTTTTGTGTCCCGTTCCGTGAATTACGGTACAATTATTAGAATATTGGGTCAAACTGGTATATCAAATCATTTATAATTTTAGGCTATTAATTTATGTATCGCTCCATCATAATTTATGAACGCTACCAATGCATAAATTATGTCTTGTTTTTATCTAACAGATAAACGTATCGACTAAAAAGTAAAAAGGCGTCCAAAGAAAATGCAAATAACTCTCCAAAAAAAGAAAATTATAGATATATTTCCATATTAACATAATTTTTTAAACTGAACCAACCTACCGTATGTATATTATACACATATCGCTCACTCCTTTCAAGAACGTCATAAATCAAAATTCGTCAATTTTTAGTTGTGCATGTTTTCGGAATGCCCAAAAAATGTACTATATCCCAGTAAAATCGGCATATTTTTAACTTAATATTTACCCGCTACAGAGCAAAAAATGTTGTTTTTGCATTTTGAAGAAAAGGTATTGTTTAATTATTTTTTTAAATATACTAAATATTTTTCAAATGGAGAAAAAACCTTCAGGTTTTACCTAAAAAGATCTGTTGCACAGTAAAAATTTCAATAAGTTGCTTGATATTTGTTTTTAATACATTGTATTATATTTTCAACTTTAAAAGCGTTCTCCTGAAAAATCATGTTTTTTGATTTATGACGTTCTTGAAAGGAGTGAGCGATATCGCTCACTACAAGATCGTGCATCTCCTATAAATTTTCCGGTCAAGTCTATTGTCTAGGGTTGTTGGAGTAGTTATGTAAATATAAGTGGTTTATTTTACATATTATATAATACTGTATTTAAAATATAACTTACACTTTCTTCAGTATGCAACTTGAATTTCTGTGCATTTCAGATTACCTTTCAAATAGGTATATATCGTACCTACGCCTACGATTGTATTAAGAGGTTTCTCACATTTTGTATTTTACATATCGCTCACTCCTTTCAACAACATCAGATATCAAAAAAACTTGATTTTTCAGTAGATCGTTTTCAAAGTTTAAAAATATAATAAATTGTATCAAAAATAAATATCAAGCCACTTATATAACTTTTTACTGTGAAACAGATCTTTTTAGGTAAAACCTTAGTGTTTTTTCTCTATTTGAAAAATATTAAGTGTATTTAAATAAATTATTAAACAAAACCTTTTCTTTAAAATCCAAAAACAATACTTTCTGCCCTGTAGCGGGTAAATATAAAGTTTAAAATACGCCGCTTTTGCTGGGATATAGTACATTTTCTGGGCATTCCGAAAACATGCATAACTGAAAATTGACGATTTTTGAAATATGACGTTGTTGAAAGGAGTGAGCGATATATACATGCATGCCGATTATTCCGGCTCCTGACCTGACCACATTCAAGTGTTTGTAATACTAGATCACGCCAAGTTTTTTTCGGTCTTTCTCTGCTACTAATTTCTAACTGGATTTGCCTCATATACTTATTTTACGGTTTTACAAACTATCTTTAAACATATTTCTTTATTTTTATCGATATCGATGCTTAAATCAGCCTTGCATTCTTTCCTTATTTCACCATTCTAACATCTAACATATCGCTCACTCCTTTCAAGAACGTCATAAATCAAAAATCGTCAATTTTCAGTTGCGCATGTTTTCGGAATGCCCATAAAATGTTCTATATTCCAGCAAAAGAGGCATATTTTAAACTTAATATTTACCCGCTACAGGGCAGAATATATTGTTATTGCATTTTGAATAAAATTTGTTTGATTATTTTTTTAGATATATTAAATATTTTTACAATGTAGAAAAAACCTTCAGTTTTCACCTAAAAAGATCTGTAGCACAGTAAAAAGTTCAATAAGTGGCTCGATATTTATTTTTAATACATTGTATAATATTTTTAAACTTTAAAAACGTTCTCCTGAAGAATCAAGTTTTTTGATTTATGACGTTCTTGAAAGGAGTGAGCGATATGGTACACTGTTTTACCCACCGTTTTACTAAATGAGAGATCGCATTTGAAGTTGCATTTAGAGATCACATATTGAATTATTTTCATTATTCTTTATTCAACCACGTAATCTTTTTCATTTTTACCTACTTATATACAAGTAAAATTATTTCTATAACTTCCTAGTTATTACAATCTACTGAACAATATAAAAAAAACTTGTCTACTTTCATTATCTCTTTATTTTTAGTTGGTTGAAAGATATTGTTTGATACGATAATAAGCCGCCAATATTAATTTATTCTTCGATACATGTAAATCTTGATGAGTAACATACGGGTATATGTTGCGAGATTATCTTGAATCAAACACTTTTGAAAACATTATTGATAGAATGGGGAAACACCCCATTATCTTTCATTCCTTTGAATTTGCATTTTTATCATTCTTGTCACATTTTACGCTTTTATGAAATGTTTCGATTCATCGGAGATTGTGTTGACAGGTTAATTATTTTTTTGTTTACATAATCGGAAATATAATCAGGTACTTACTTGGAGGCGTTTACTTACTAAAATACTTTGCTTCACTCCTTTCAGAATTCATAAATCATTTCAGTCATTCAGGATTTTTAATCTTTATTTCATGAATTATTAATTTCCCATTTTGGTGGGCATTCAGATTACATCGCCGGCGCTGTGATTGAAAAGTTAATTGAAATTTATTTAGCGATCTGAAAACCTTTCAGGAGGTTTGTTATGCAAGGAGCGGAGGATTGAAGAAAGCTAACTCGCCCTGACATGTGCCAATATTCTTTGAGAAGCAATTTATAATGTGATCGTTGAAAATAAACAAGTCTGAAGCCTCCTATATAGGCTACAGTCTTGTAGCAATACGAGATGGAACGTTTTTCTTCATATTATGATGGAAATTGATTATAAATTCAGGCGCCTCGAGTGGATGCGTAATACCTACGCAACTTCAACATTATAAATGTTAATATCGTATTTGAACAGTGCCCACCTACGCTTGATTTTGAAAACGCCTGTTTAAACTTTCTAACGAGTATCGAAATGTTTGTTTTTGTTAGTAAAAAATACAAATATGTTAATAATAATGGCTTTTAACATGAGTATTAACCATATTATTTTTTGACATCTCATCAAAAATAAATAATAATATGGAGGTATGGGCATTTAATTTACATTTAAAATGATGTGAATAAATTAACTGGTCAAATTATAAGCTAAACTAATAAAAATAAAAATCATATTTTCTGGCGTTTCTCATGTGTGTGATTATAATCCAGGATTGGGATCTCAAATACTAATATAAGAGTTTCTGCTTAGTAAAAAGCTTTTTTTCATCTCACCAACAGACGTCTCTAGTGAAGTTCTAGTGATTCAAGAACAATGTTTCGAAATTGGTTCATATATATATTGAACTTAAAGAATTTAAGTTGTGTGGTTATCGACAATGGGTAGAATTGGTTAATGTTACACGTGTGTAAAGTGATCTCTTAAACCAGCCTATGATGGTCGTCAGCCCCGTAAATGCCCAGACTTCCATATTCTTCTTCATCTTTGATGAGATGTCAAAAATAATATGAAAATACGTCTGACTTGATATTGCACTCACCGCGATGTCAAGCTGTTAAAAATATTACTATTTATTAAAATAGAGCTTGATTTTTGGTTCCTGGTTTTGAGTAATTTGTTTGTATATACTTCCCACTAAAATTATAAAAATATAACATTTCGATAATTTCATAAGTAGGTACCATTTTCGTAAAATACTATTTCAAGGGCGCTTCTTACCAATTTCAAAATAAATGTAGCGCTAATGAGTTTGTAATTAGCATTACGTAGCAGACTTAGTTTTTTTTTGTTGTTTAGAAAAAAAAAAGTCATCAAAAAATGTTTAAAGACGCAGAGGACACAAATATGGATGTAAAAAATGTCAAAAACGATGACGTCTAAAAATTTAGAATTTTTTTCATCTTTCCTTTTCTGCCAAGGACAGTTTTTCATACGCAAATTTTATTTGATGTCATCTTGTCTAAACCGATAAATTTGATGACGCCATCTTCCCACCTCACTTTTGCGTTTCACCTTTCACATTTACTGTTAATTCTCTCCCACACCCCCTTCCTTTGCTTATTTTCTTACCCTCCTCACACTCTCACACTCCGTATTTCATAACTCCACCAGTTCCAGTCTAGTAAAGTAAAGATTTTACATAAATTCCTTTAACGCTATTTAGAAAAAAATATTAATATTACGACGTAAAGATTGTCCTTTAAATTGTAGGTAGGTACGTAATTTAATTTAAAATTCAAACTGCGTAAAACGCTTTTTGTATTATGATCAAAATGTTTCGCTTTTCTTATTTCTTGTTGAATTGTATATTTTTTTATGTTTGTTTTTCAGTTTCGTCGTTAAGAAATAAATTAAGGTTATATATATATATATATATATATATATATATATATATATATTTCTATATATATATATATATATATATATATATATATATATATATATATATATATATATATATATAAATATAAATATATATATATATATATATATATATATATATATATATATATATATATATATATATATATATATATATATATATATATATATATATATATATATATATATATATATATATATGTATATATATATATATATGTATATATATATATATATATATTTATATATATATATATATATATATTTATATATATATATATATATATATATATATATATATATATATATATATATATATATATATATATATATATATATATATATATAAATATATATATATATATATATATATATATATATATATATATATATATATATATATATATATATATATAATAGATTTATATTATCCACTGACACTTCGTGATGGAATTGCATTTTTAATTTATTATTAGATTAAAACCAATATTTTTAGCTTTTCCACTTTTTTATTTGACCAGCGACCGGGTTTCGTCGTTACCGACATCATCAGACTGGTGAGAGGCTTTACAAATTTGTATGTTATATATAAAAGAAGGCAGGAGTTGATAACCATGATTTGATATAATTTTATGAGAAATTAATTTTAATTTTAGTGAATTTAAGTATTGTATGATATTTTAAATATTTTTTTTATAAAGGTTTTTTGTATTGAAAGCACGATTTTATATAAAGTTAAAATAGATTTGTATTTCTTGTAAATGAATTTAAATTATGTAACGAGGTATCAGGAAATGCTGGTTGACGGCTCCTTCCACTAAGCTGTGGTTGTCCGGGGGGAGTCCGAAGTTCTCTGAAATGTAAATTTCCCGGCAGTCATTTCTTATCGACAAGACATTAAGGCATCTATTGTTTCTTTTCTAATGGGTAAAGTAAGGGAGAATGAATGTGTGTTACTTGATCATTTAATATGTCTTTATTATGACAATTTTTTAATCTATTTATTTCCAAAATTTCGAGCCTATCTAATTTTTTACCTTTACTACATTTGTGTAAGATTTTTACATTAAAATTTTTATCGAAATCATGATTTGACTCTATCAAGTGGTTTGCAAAAGTGGAGTTTTCTTTTTTATTTCTCCAACTTTGGACATGTTCGTTTATTCTTATTTTAAACGATCGTCCTGTTTGCCCCACGTATTCAGCACTGCATGATCCACAACTTAATAAATATGAGCCTGAATTTGTTTCTTTTTCCCTTTTATCTTTATTATTAATTAGTATCTTCCCCAGATTTGAATTATTATAAAAGGCTATGGAACATTCATCTTTGTTCGCTAGTTTTCCGATTCTGTTGCTACTATCCCCTATAAAAGATAATTTAGCCCATTTTTTAACTACTTTTGAAGTCTCTGTAATGAGAGCTTTATTTAATTGAGATGTTGCAAGTCTCTTTTGTTTTTTCCTAATTAATTGATCAATTAAACCACATTCATAACCGTTATTGGAGGCTATCGTCTTTATGATATTAAGTTCAGAGTTGTAATTATCATTATTTAATGGGACATACAACAGCCTATGAATTAAACTATGAAATACAGCGAGTTTATGGGAAATATGATGCTTAGATTTGTTATGAATGATGTTATCGCTGTATGTGGGTTTTCTGTAAATCGCAAATTCTAATTTATTGTTTTCGATGCTAATTTTTAAATCAAGGAAATTTATTACTTTACCGCCCAGTTCCATAGTGAATTGAATTGATTTATTAATTTTATTTATTTCTGTTAGGAAAATGTCTAATTGTCTTTGGCTTCCTGACCATACAATTAGTATATCATCGACGTAGCGGCGATAAAATTTAACGTTTTTGAAAGATTTTAATTTTGTAATGGATTTTTCCATATGATCCATGAATATTTCAGCAAGGATCGGTGAAATGGGGCTTCCCATAGCTAAACCTGATTTTTGTACATAATATTTATTATCGAATTGAAAGTAGTTTTGATCTATACAGGTTTTAATTAAGTTACTAATATCTTTTTTCATTATTGGATTTGTTCCTTTTACATCCATAATATCATTAATTACTACTTTAAGTTCATCTGTTGGAACATTAGTGAATAAACTAACAACATCAAAAGACACGAGGGTAAGATTTTCTGAAATTGCTACGTTTTTAAGGTTATCTATTAATTCTAATGAATTTTGGATTCCATAACTAGGTTTAAATTTCAAAATATTTTTGATGACGTGGTTTCCAAATTTGGCTAATTTATAAGCAGGTGCTGAAGTATATGACACTACAGGTCTTACCGGCATATCTTTTTTGTGAACTTTCGGTTGTCCATAAAGGCGTGGACATTGAGGGTTCATGGCCGTGAGTCTACGGGCATGAAAATCGTCTTTTATGAGCGTTATACAAGTTTTTAAGATAAATTTAACATCAGAGTTAAATTTTGGGGTTGGATCTTTACTACAAGGTATAGAATTGCTGGAATTTATAATTAATTGTACTTTTTGTAAGTAATCTTGTTTATTTAAGATTACTGTTGAATTGCCTTTATCAGCTTTGGAAATAATAAGGTTATGTTCAGAAATTTTGGATTTTAACGACTTTATTGTATAAGAATCTAACGTATTAAACTTAGTTTTTTCTTTTTCGTGGTATTTTTTAATAATTTTTGAACATTCATATTTTACCGCCATGTTTTTCGATATTGCTATGTCCGCATCAATAGCTAAGTTTTCAAAGTCTTTTGTTTTTAAAGGTACATTTGGACAGTATTTTAACCCCTTTTCTAAGAGTTCAATCTCTTGATTGTTAAATTTCACTTTAGTCGTATTAATAACTTTATCATAAAAAGTTTTTTGCGGTATTGGGCATGAGTTTAATGTTTTTGTTTTTTGTTGTTGGGACCAAATTAAAAGTTTTTTACTCTGTTTTTTGTACGTTGCGTGGATTTTATTTTTAACTATATCCTGTGTATCTCGATGTAAAATATCAAATTCGATTTTATGTAACTGGTTGGTAAGTAACGTGTGAATGTGAAATAAGTATGTACTCACGTTATCTCGTATCGCGTACCATTTCTTCATTTCCATAGTGACCCACGTTTTGCAGGCCACTATGATGGCTCTCCTCGCTGCTGCAGAGTCCGCCTTTGTCCGGATGCTGACGTATCTCGGCACCAGGTTCCTCTTCTTACACTCCTTGTTGAACCACAAATGTTGGGTTGCCATTTGCCGTTTACAACATAACTTTATGTAAAGCTTTGTCAGTTGCACTACGCTAGCACTTTTTAATAGATTTATATTATTATATATAGAAATATAATAGATTTATATATAGAAATTTAACAATCAAGAGATTGAACTCTTAGAAAAGGGGTTAAAATACTGTCCAAATGTACCTTTAAAAACAAAAGACTTTGAAAACTTAGCTATTGATGCGGACATAGCAATATCGAAAAACATGGCGGTAAAATATGAATGTTCAAAAATTATTAAAAAATACCACGAAAAAGAAAAAACTAAGTTTAATACGTTAGATTCTTATACAATAAAGTCGTTAAAATCCAAAATTTCTGAACATAACCTTATTATTTCCAAAGCTGATAAAGGCAATTCAACAGTAATCTTAAATAAACAAGATTACTTACAAAAAGTACAATTAATTATAAATTCCAGCAATTCTATACCTTGTAGTAAAGATCCAACCCCAAAATTTAACTCTGATGTTAAATTTATCTTAAAAACTTGTATAACGCTCATAAAAGACGATTTTCATGCCCGTAGACTCACGGCCATGAACCCTCAATGTCCACGCCTTTATGGACAACCGAAAGTTCACAAAAAAGATATGCCGGTAAGACCTGTAGTGTCATATACTTCAGCACCTGCTTATAAATTAGCCAAATTTGGAAACCACGTCATCAAAAATATTTTGAAATTTAAACCTAGTTATGGAATCCAAAATTCATTAGAATTAATAGATAACCTTAAAAACGTAGCAATTTCAGAAAATCTTACCCTCGTGTCTTTTGATGTTGTTAGTTTATTCACTAATGTTCCAACAGATGAACTTAAAGTAGTAATTAATGATATTATGGATGTAAAAGGAACAAATCCAATAATGAAAAAAGATATTAGTAACTTAATTAAAACCTGTATAGATCAAAACTACTTTCAATTCGATAATAAATATTATGTACAAAAATCAGGTTTAGCTATGGGAAGCCCCATTTCACCGATCCTTGCTGAAATATTCATGGATCATATGGAAAAATCCATTACAAAATTAAAATCTTTCAAAAACGTTAAATTTTATCGCCGCTACGTCGATGATATACTAATTGTATGGTCAGGAAGCCAAAGACAATTAGACATTTTCCTAACAGAAATAAATAAAATTAATAAATCAATTCAATTCACTATGGAACTGGGCGGTAAAGTAATAAATTTCCTTGATTTAAAAATTAGCATCGAAAACAATAAATTAGAATTTGCGATTTACAGAAAACCCACATACAGCGATAACATCATTCATAACAAATCTAAGCATCATATTTCCCATAAACTCGCTGTATTTCATAGTTTAATTCATAGGCTGTTGTATGTCCCATTAAATAATGATAATTACAACTCTGAACTTAATATCATAAAGACGATAGCCTCCAATAACGGTTATGAATGTGGTTTAATTGATCAATTAATTAGGAAAAAACAAAAGAGACTTGCAACATCTCAATTAAATAAAGCTCTCATTACAGAGACTTCAAAAGTAGTTAAAAAATGGGCTAAATTATCTTTTATAGGGGATAGTAGCAACAGAATCGGAAAACTAGCGAACAAAGATGAATGTTCCATAGCCTTTTATAATAATTCAAATCTGGGGAAGATACTAATTAATAATAAAGATAAAAGGGAAAAAGAAACAAATTCAGGCTCATATTTATTAAGTTGTGGATCATGCAGTGCTGAATACGTGGGGCAAACAGGACGATCGTTTAAAATAAGAATAAACGAACATGTCCAAAGTTGGAGAAATAAAAAAGAAAACTCCACTTTTGCAAACCACTTGATAGAGTCAAATCATGATTTCGATAAAAATTTTAATGTAAAAATCTTACACAAATGTAGTAAAGGTAAAAAATTAGATAGGCTCGAAATTTTGGAAATAAATAGATTAAAAAATTGTCATAATAAAGACATATTAAATGATCAAGTAACACACATTCATTCTCCCTTACTTTACCCATTAGAAAAGAAACAATAGATGCCTTAATGTCTTGTCGATAAGAAATGACTGCCGGGAAATTTACATTTCAGAGAACTTCGGACTCCCCCCGGACAACCACAGCTTAGTGGAAGGAGCCGTCAACCAGCATTTCCTGATACCTCGTTACATAATTTAAATTCATTTACAAAAAATACAAATCTATTTTAACTTTATATAAAATCGTGCTTTCAATACAAAAAACCTTTATAAAAAAAATATTTAAAATATCATACAATACTTAAATTCACTAAAATTAAAATTAATTTCTCATAAAATTATATCAAATCATGGTTATCAACTCCTGCCTTCTTTTATATATAACATACAAATTTGTAAAGCCTCTCACCAGTCTGATGATGTCGGTAACGACGAAACCCGGTCGCTGGTCAAATAAAAAAGTGGAAAAGCTAAAAATATTGGTTTTAATCTAATAATAAATTATATATATATATATATATATATATATATATATATATATATATATATATATATATATATATATATATATATATATATCTTAATCAGCTTTTTCTGAATGTCAATAAATGTTTTAGCATTACGTTCACAAGAAAAAAAAATAAAATTATATTTGATTATGAAATTAACAATAGTCGGCTGACCAGGAAAACTGAATTAAGAGACCTTGGTGTCATAATGGACGAGAAACTTTTGTTTTCTTCACATATTGAAGCCTGCGTTAATAAGGCCTACAGAAACTTAGGTTTTATTTTTCGAACCACTAAACCATTTAAAAATACATCATCTCTTGTAACTTTATATAACGCTTATGTTCGTAGTCACCTCGAATTCGCCTCAGTCGTTTGGAACCCTCAGTACGCTATATATATAGCTCAACTTGATCGTATTCAAAATAAATTTCTAAAAATGATGGATGGTAAGCTTCATTTAAGTTTCAACTCTTATGAAAAATCTTTAGCCTTCCATAAATTATCTTCACTTAGTAAACGTAGGAATATATCAGATTTATGTTTTTTGTATAAAGTTATAAATAATATGACTGAGAGCCCTTATCTTCTTGCGCAGATACCTTTTCACTGTCCAATTAGAATCAATAGGCATAGTCATACCTTTTATAATCCAGCACCAACAAAGAACTATACAAAAAATTCCTTTATTTATCGAAGTTGTGGAAAATTTAATGAATGTTGTACCGACCTTGATATGTTCTACTCCAATCTTTTAAAATTTAAAGCTAAATTGTTCGAAATCTTATAAACCTAAAAAAGTAATTCTATTCCCTGTCCTTTCCTTTTCTTTCTTTCCTATCACTGCCATCTCCTTTTCTCTTTATCCCATCCTTGTCTCATGTCTCTTTTTTTATATAGACCTCTCTTATGTATAGTTGTGAAGAACTATAATTGGTACTCATGATTTTATTTTTTGTATTCTGTATGTATCATATATTGTAACTGTTGTTCTTCCTTCCAATAAAATAAAAAAAAATAAAAAAAATAAAAAAAATATATATATATATATATACATATATAAATATATATATATATATATATATATATATATATATATATATATATATATATATATATATATATATATATATATGTATATATATATATATATATATATATATATATATATACGTGTGTGTGAGTTTAAACTATTACTCCCAGAGTTACTCCCAAAAATTATAGCATATTACGTAGACCGATAAGTACCTAATTCAATAAAATAAAATTCCTATCACATTTTTTTTTAAACTGTTTTCTCTGTAGTACATGAAATATACAATACACTTATTAAATACGTTTTTCCCTGTTACTTCTAAATATCGTTTATATGTACCTATTGATTGACTGTTAGTTAAAAGGTCGAGAGCGTCAAATCGCTAATTTTATTTTATATATTGCCAACCAAATTCAACCACCTTATGAGCGCTTGTCTTACCGTCCGGCACTCCGGACTTTGAAAAATGAAAGCAACTACGACAGTTTAGCGTGATTGAATTTACGCGCAACGTGTTCACACAGCGATCAAGAGCTTCGATCCGAAGAAAGATGGACAAAAGCACTAGCCAATCCAAGCCAATCGTCGTTTTAAAACGCTAACTGACGTCCCGGACGGTAAAATTCCATGTAGTGGGCAAACGCCCTGTGTGGAAGTGAAGCATGATAAAGAAGGATGAAAGTAGATTGAATGCAGTCAAAGTGCGTTCTCTCAAACGAATGTGCGGGAAATACTTGATCATAGCCAGATTTCCTCGAGTTTATTTGGTCTTATAGTTTTTTTTGTTTTATTTATTAAATATTGTATAGCTTTCAGTATCTAATACGCAAAAGCGCTAACCTATATAATGCCAGTAATATGTACCTTTAAAGCCACAAAATTTAATCACAATATGGATGCTGTCTGTTTCATATCCTCGGCTGGGGCTGTGGGGGTGAGCGTGGGGGTAGGACTATTAGTGGCGGCGGGGGGGAGGCAGCAGCCCGGAGCCCGGAGTCGGCAGCCAACCTTTCCTCTCATCAGTATTCCAGCACAGGCGCGCTGTTGTCAAACCGAAGGAAGGACACTGATACGCTCTCTGCTCGTGTTGATGCCACAGAGAAAAATTAAATATATCTCGAAAGCCAGTTATAACCATTATTTATTTAAAAAACGCATTAAGTTCATTTTTTTACTTTAAAGGGGTACTCACGTTCAGAACGCGTTTGGCTACGCGAGAAGCCATAAGTGTTTTCCCACTCAATTAAACAAAATATTTACATATGTGTTCAGCGGCGTGCACAGAGGGTTAATAAGCGTAGGCAGCAGAGGTAGGTAGTAATGTAAGCTAGGTACTTACTACTAACTAGGGTAGGCAGTAGAGGTTGGTATTAAGGTAAGCTAGGTAGGTACTTCTTAGTAAGGTAGGGTAGGTATTGATTGCGTTTTTATATGTCACGCGGGTAAGTTAGGATAGGCACTTCCTTTCTGCCTATATGAAATGCACGCCCCTGTATACATATATATCGGTATTAATTTTTTTTTTAGAATCCATATTTTGAAAAAAAAAATTAACTCCTTACCATTGAAAACTACATATTTATTTCGATGAAAAACTTATTTTTTTAAATACAAAAACGGTATTTTTAGCAAAAAGTTCAATAACGTTACCTGAGTTTTAAGATTATTAAGTTGCGATTTACCGCTTAATTTTTTTTCAATATTGAAAATTAATCAAATGCTATGATTTTGCAGATATATAAAGAAGTTAAGTTAAAGTAACATACTTTATGTATGTATCAATTCTAGCCTTGGTGAATTATTTATGAATTCTGATATTCTTAGCAAGTAGTTTTCCATATTCGATTTACTAAATAAAATTAAAAAAAAAACAACAACAAAAGACTACCTACTAATAAAAATACATTAAAAAATATAAATACGGTACAATGAGGTGTACTATTATAAAATTTTATTTTCAAAGGAGTTATTAGTTTCGTTTCGAATTATCAATCAAATTTAATTTATAATAAGTATCTCCTATGCTTAATCTTCGCGAGCAATGTAATATTCTGTAGGTACACGCCGAAATAAAACTTAACAGAGCACCAATGTTTGCGTTTGACGTATACAGTTAGCTCGAATTAATAACCTCACTACCAACTAGTTACTTCCTTATAACGAGGTACGAACCTTCCCAACAACCTTACTTACTGTTTTTATCGTTATTTTATATGAATATTAATAGTTCACTAACTATATTTGCAATACAAAATAAAATAAAGCAAATTTGCTTTAACCACTTTCTATTAGTACACATTATCCAACCGATTTCGACAAGAACCTTGTCATCATCAGGATTTATGTACTAAATTCTAAATCATTGAAATACTCATATGGTGCTACTCATATTTCATATGGTGTACGGAGCGCATGGAAGTTTTTGGTAAGAGAAGGGTAATTAACTATGAGTATTTCAATGTTTTAGAATTTAGTACATAAACCCTGATGATGACAAGATTCTTGTCGAAACCGCTTGAATAAAGTGTACCAATAAAAAGTGGTTAAAACAGAGTTATTTTATTTTATATAGTTTATAAAATGTGCCACAAAGTATCTGCGAAAAACATTAAAGAAACCATATTTGCATTTAAAAATCTTATAAATGACAAACAGTATCATCACGGATAATGAGTGATAATGATAAATACCTATGTCCTGTCTTTAAGTGGGATTATTTTAATTTTAGACCAGGTGATGAGCGTTGTTGTTGATATATGAAGAAAAAAACGTCATAACTTTGGATCTAACTAACCAATTGACTCCAAATTTCGATCATTTAGTTCATAATTGTTTTTTCGAAAGAGTTTTTACTAGTTGGCGATCTTCTTACCCTTTTCATTATTGATCTTCTTATCCTTTTCAGCATCTTATGGTGTATAAGGTACTGACGCATGGTTTTCATTATTGTTACATGTATAAAGACAAAATGATCAATCCTGTGCTTCAGGAAATTTGAAAAAAATATTTGAGTGTAAGATTACTAGGTACAGAGGAATATGAAATAAACAATTGAGTGAAAAATCACTAACATTTATTTTGATCCCCTCCTGTGAATCGAACCTGGGTCTCTTGCACCATAGCTCAGTACCTAACCATTATACTACAGAAGCGGACAACAGGTTCGATGCATCTCAAAACCAAAATATTTGATAAATAATATACATATGTATATGTATGTTATATGATATATACCTAACTTTTTTTTTATTAATATCAATGATTTATTTCATCATAGTTTTGGTTTAAATTTATAACGACTCAAGTTTTTTATACATTATTATTTTCTACCTAAAAGTTTATAATAATAAATATATAAAAGTTTCTTAGAATATTGGTACTTTCTTGTCGTAAAGCATTTTAACCTGGTACATACATAATTAATTACATAATATTTCATTTAAGTACATACATATTTAAAAATACACTAGAGAATTTTCTGTATTACATAACAAGAAAAACATATTTGTTTATTCGTTGGTTTAATGATATAAAAATTCGTATCTACACGTATTTTCCAGATTTCTTTTGCAACGCTCTGATATATAATAAATAGTTCAAAGCATGAGCGGAATAAACGACAGTATTATTCCCAAAGCAGAGCTGCAGGAAACGACTTCTAATTCCGTGTGCTGTAATTGCTTGGGATTTTATTACTGCCGATATTTTATGGCCTAAAATAAGATAAAACTTTAAAAAGCTATCCTAATGTTTACATAATATACTCGCAGATTATCTACAGTAATTAATAATTTACACAGTAAAATCCAACAATATAACACAGATACCATAAAAAGATTTATTAATCCTTAAACAATAATCGGCATTCAATCGTTACCTCATTCAAGTGGTATTACACAAAGTGAACGATGAATGATAAGGAGAGTGTTATATTACCATACTTAAAAGTTAACAATGCTTTTAATATACAAAATATATAACCTCTTTCAATTAAATCATCCAAATATGTTATAACATTTTTATGAATCCAGTGGAAAAAAAACATATCGCAAAAAAACGTAAGAAAATGTATATCACAAACATTTGAAGTTCTAAGTGTACATACTGATGGCACCAGTATCTGTTAAGCTTCCAAATAAATGAAATAGGAACTAGCATGTGAATGGAATCCAATAGCATTGCATATATGCAACATTAAAAAAATTATGCGGCATAAATTTTCAATAATGGGCAGAGTGGTGAATGATACATATGTAAGTCAAATACTAAAATACCAGGTTGAAAGCCCTGGGATGCTCAAACTTTCATTTCTCGCATAAAAGAGACGTTTTTCTAAACCAAAAATATATATAGAAAAATACGTTATATTCGCTATATTTTATTAAAAAAATGTCAAATTATTTTTTTTTTCAGAATACACTAATAAAACCCTGGATACCGCGAGAGGAAGAAAAAACAATAAAGAAATAGGTAATGAGATTTACGTTACGTGAAAAGTTCGCTAAGCAGGACTGATACTGAAAGGACTACGCTTGTACAAGGACATAATAACACAAATCTGTTCCTAGTCAGCTCACGGATCCTGAGATACACCTACTACCCCCAACCGACGAGAAAAATATTAGTGGGTACATATGTACCATATAGGTACATATATAACTTGGATATCCTCATTCTGGCAGACCAGTAGTCGGCAAATTTACTAGCCAAAGTGGCAATTATGCTCATTACAATGATTTTTTATTTATTTATTCAAAGCTAAATTTGTTTGCAATCCTTATACACCTTTAGCATAATTTTAGACCTGTTTTTTATTACAGGTTCACCCAATAAAACATGATTAATAAGGATTCCATTCATTGATAAAAAAAATATATATTGAGAAAGTAAGGTTTTTAAAGTAAAAAATACGGTAAATACCTTACTTTCAAAACATTTTTTTATAATTTTTTTTTTTTTTTATTTTAATTTTTTTTTTAATGAATAAAATCCATAAAAAATATCAATGAGAAAAAATGAAAAAAGAAAGTAAGATTTTTAAAGTAAAAAGTAAGGTAAGGTCACAATAGACCTAATATGGTCGCAGTGACATAAGGGATGCAAGATCCCTTGACCTCAAAAAAAGGTAGGTAAACTTAGAATAAAAAAAAACAATGAGTTTTCGTGATACATCTTAATTTCTCTAGATCCGCCGTTTCTGTTTCTTTTTTTTCATTTTCACAACCACATTAAAAAATTGTACAAAGAATTCTATAATATTAATGGTCCAGGGTCCGATACATATGGGTCAATATAAAAAATCCATCTTCAAACCCAATATTTGTATATTTATAGATGGTAACGGAGGCACCCACAAAAATCTGTTGGCAATTAGGTGGATTTTTGTTACTTCAATTAATTTGTAGGTAAGTGTAGTTCTAATATCCAGCCTTAATATCTCATCTCTGCCGTAAAAGGATACTTTCTTATTTCCTACATACTTTTACTTATCTACGAACATTTATATCTGCAGCATTTAGCCGAGTTCTGAAGAATAACGGAGAGATAGAACGGTACAGTGGCGTAGGTAACTAGTAGTAGCAGTTGAGACAGTTATAATAAAATTGTAAAAGGTTAATAAAACCGTTTTTTTAAATAAAGTTTATTTTTAAGTACAGTAGAGTTTTTTTAAAATATAATAGCAGTCGAGATTCAATAAACACAATGACAGATTATTGATGGGTCAAATAAAATAAAACAAGTTTAAACAGTCGTAAATAGTTATTTCTGTAAATGATTTACAATTTCTGGGGGATAAACTTTGTCATAATAATAATAAAAAAATACAACCCAAATATCAAACTAATTTGCGTTTCAAGATCAAACGATAATTGAGAATTTACTCCTTCTTTACCAATTTTGTAATTTCACCGTAATCCGTAACTCTCTAAATTTAATCTAATAAAAAAAAAACACAAACTAACTAACTAACCGTCACGCCACTTACCGCAGGAGCAGGCAGAGATAATAGAACACCATATACCAATCGGTTATATACATACATGCAAATAACCGTCTTCTATATGGTCTTCTCATACATGCAAGCGACCTGACAACTTTCAAGTATTTGAAATACTTGATCGTGCAATTTTTTTCTTGGTCTTCCTCTCCTTTTATTATTAACCACATTCACCTCGTAAATCTGTTTTAGTATCCTTTCTTCACTTATTCGATTCACATGCCCGAACCACTAAATACACCTATCTTAATTTTATCGATACTGCTTTTTGGTTTTGTAAAGTAAGAAAAAATATTACAATTCAATTCATTTACTAGACATTTCAACTTTTGTCATATCTTATAATAGTTACGCTGTTCTTCTCCAAAAAAGAGCCTGAGCTGTTGCGTTTGAAGAGGGACTTACACTCATTGTTTAATGTTTATACTTATGAATGATATTAGTTTCTTATTTCAGCCGTGCATTATTTCCTTATACAGTATCACCATTCGAACATATATCATACATCGTTTTGCCACACATTCACCTGAGAGAAAGCATTTTGACTGCGTTCAGTCAAAATGCGTTATCTCAGACTTTTAATGGTAATATGTTTCACGTTTTATTTCATGCAAAACTGTTGGTTATTTCAAATAAATAAATAAATAGTTTCTAATAATCCGTTGAATGACCCGATCAATTTTCGCAGATGATCTTCGGGCTAAGATTTTTACTGAGTAAAAATGAATTTGACGATTTAACCTTTACCGTACGCCACTGTACCGGTGGCCTCCTCGAGAAATAACAGAATATTAAACATTAGTTCCACACGGCGGGGCATTAATAACATCACGAGCCACTCAGCGCCGCAGAGAAAAGTCGACAAATGGGGGAATTAAGGTGGAAACGGAACCCAGGACGGGCACAAATGGTCCAGGGAATCGGATCCTGGAGATCAAAATTACCCATTACTCAGGGATACATACCATTCCCGACTTCTTGCTCGTGATACAAGGCGAGGTGCTTTAATGACAACTGTTATTTTCATTCATTCATTTGTCTGCCCTATTGGTTTAATTAAGAATATTAATAATACAGTTTTCTAGGGATGGAAAGATTGATAAAGACATAGAAAGGAGAGTGAATGCTGGGAACAGAGTGAATGGTGCACTAAAATCAGTTTTAGCAAATAAAAATCTATCAGCGGAAGCTAAACTGGCAGTACACAATGGAGTTCTGGTTCCAACCCTTATGTTTGGAAGCGAAGCATGGAGTTGGCAAAAGAAGGATGAAAGCAGACTGAATGCAGTCGAAATGCGATCCCTCAGATGAATGTGTGGCAAAACGATGTTTGATAGATGTTCGGATGATGAAATAAGGAAAGAATGTAAGGCTGAGATAAGCATTATCGATAAAATTAAGAAAGGTGTGTTGAGATGGTTTGGACATGTGGAGCGTATGAATGAAGAAAGAACGGTTAAACAAATTTATGAGGCGAATGTAGTTGGAAAAAGAAGCAGAGGACGACCGAGGAAAACATAGCACAATCAGGTATGTCAAATACTTGAAAGCGGCCGGGTCAGGAGTCATAATAACCGTCGGGTATGTATGAGGAGATGCATGAATGTAGAAGAGGCAAAGAATGTTTGCAAAGAGAGAGTGGTGTGGCGTTCGATTCTCTCTACCTACCCCTGCGGGGAAGCGGCGTGATGGTTAGTTAGTTAGTCATAATACATTTTTTGGAAAATTTCAACAATGATGAGGAAACAAGGTCTGTCATAGTCATCCACCATAATATTTTCCCTAATTCATTCACAGTGAAGCGCCCTTGAGGTATTATTTAGATAATCCAAAAAAAGATTTTATCCGTGAATCAACTGGCAGACATCTCACTCTTTAGTCTACACATACTATATTCATATATTCTATTAATACTTTGATGTGTTTACTTTAATACTGTTTACTACAATATTATGTTTACTTTACTTAAATTTGTAAAAAAGAAGACCTCTTTCTGAAGTTTTACAATTTAATTAAATGTTTAAAAATACCATGATTTACGGTAGAGAGCACTAAACCTATCCCTTTGTGATTCAATTAGTCCTCGTTACAAAGAAAATACCTTGGATTTATTTACAAAGAAAATTATTTCATCAGAAGACTGAAGGCAATTTTATTAATTTTCGTTTCAAAAAACTGAAATACAAATTAGTTTTTTCTCGATCGTTGAGTGAGGTTTTCGGTGACGTCAATAATTTATGCAGTAAATAAACAAGAAGTTAATTAGTTTTCCTTAAAAACATATTTATTTTTTTCATGCATACTAATTTGATTTTCAACTTAACTTGATTTTTTTACTGTTCACCTTTAGATAAAACATTTATTAGTTTTCAAAACTAGTCGTGGGTATTGAAATAAATTCATTATGTGGTAATACAGGTATTTAACTATTTTTGAAAAATACCACTATTTCATAAAATCTACTGTAACACGTGTTTCGATGGATTCCATAGTGGTATTTTTTAAGTAAAGGTTACATTAAAAACAATAGCTAGACCTACAGCAGAGTTGGATATTCGGCGATCGATGAACTAGGGCTCAAACACGTGGTCGGGACAGGATTAAGGGATGGTTGCAGGTGGTCAAACGTCGACTTTCAGCTAAGGGATGACCCTTTCAACATCTGGTTCTGCCACAAACATAGGAGAGGTCTACAGTGGCTCCTTTCAGCCCCTACGATCTTACAACAGCACGCCTGAGACAAGGCAAACATCGGAATGTGTCCTTTGTAAAGATATTTTTGCTGATTTTTTATTGTTGTTATTTGTAATTAAATATTATAGTTAATAAGATGTATCCTAAAGCGGTATAGGCTTTAAGTTCATCACGATAAATTAATTACATCAAACTATAAAAAGTTTATCATTTGTATTATTTAACCAACTAACTAACTAACCATCACGCCGCATCCCCGCAGGGGTAGGCAGAGAGAAGACCTATCCTAACTTAGTTTAGTGATTAACCTAGTGATAATACACTATGCAACATTTGCCATTTTACCCATAATTGAAAAAAGACACGAAATGTGAGTAATGTAGTGTGCATTGTCAATTATATACATAGTTTTGAATGTTATACAGTCCATGATTTAATTATTTAAACCACAAATAACCGGCTGTAAACCCTGTAAATATCTAGACTTCCATATTTTCACCTCACATATACTCCTTCATCTTTCATTATTAATTATGAAACTTTGGATTATTCACCCTACGGATGATAAATCAATTATTATGGGTCTCAACTTGAGATAATACATGTATTTTTTTTCTTTTTTTATAAATGAAAGAAGATGGAAGTCTGAGCATCACACGACTTCGACCTGATTCATACTTAGCTGGCTAAATATGAATCAGGTTAAACGTCATGGTAAAACGTTCACCCTTCTACCCATTATTGACTATCCATATTGATTTTTCTTTATTTATTATTTTATAAAAAAGAGAAATATTTGTGTTTATTATTTTTTTATTACTAACAAAAATATTTTAATTTCATACTATTTTTGTGAGCCAAAGCGGCTCATTATTAGAAAAATGTATCAAATCGTGGTAGATTCGGTTCGAACCCAAAAACTCTGCCACCGCGAGAGTTCGCGACACTAACCACGGGACCACAACCCGATACCCTTAATTGAGATATGAATAAAAATCTGGATAAGAATAACTCCAAAGTGGAGAAAATCCATAATATCTTCTTTTTTGACATCTCATCAAAGATAAAGAAGAATATGGATGTCTGGGCATTTACGGGACTGAAACCGTCATAGGCTGGTTACATTAATTTTAAATACAAATATTTAGGCATACATTAAAAATATTGTGTATTCTTAATACCTTATTTTATGTTAATATTGCGTTTTCACATCAATGTATTTTTAAAAGTAAAGATAAACCAATATTAAACATTAATTTTACATACAAATATTTAGGCACACATTAAAAATATTGTGTATTCTTAATACGTTATATTATGTTTTTGTGCGTTTTCACATAAATGTATTGTAAAAAGTAAAGATAAACTAATATTATACATTAATTTTAATAATAAATATAATTGGATTAAATAATGCCATCTCACTCATTCATTCAAGTGTAATTCTTTAATTTTTAATTAATAAATTTTTTAATTAATGAAAGTAATTCTTTAAATTAAATATGTTTCCTGAGCGTGCAAGGTAACTTTTTCTCATAAATGTATTGTAAAAAGTAAAGATAAACTAATATTATAAATTAATTTTAAATATTAAATGTAATTGGATTAAATAATGCCATCTCACTCATACATTTAAGTGTAATTCTTTAAATTAAATCTGTTTCCTGAGCGTGCAAGGTAACTAACTATGAATAATTCAACTCCAAAGTGGAGAAAATCCATAATTTCTTCATAAATTTTTAGGCTCACTCAAAAATATTGCGTATTCTTAAAACGTTATTTTATGTTAAAATGCGTTTTTAAATTAATGTGTTTTTTTATAAAGTGAAGATAAAATAATATTCTTCATTATTTTAAATAATAAATGAAATTGGATTCAATTATCTCACTCATTCATTTAAGGGCAATTCTTAAGATTAAATCTGTTTCCTGAGCGTGCAAGGTAACTAGGTAGTAAACGAAGTAGAAGAAAGAACAAGTTGGGGAAGAGATAGGAGCAGTTCCGTGACTCAAACTTTACTAGACAAACTTAAATTTGAACCAGAAATTTAAACATTTAATTTTGCATTAGCAACGAGTCCAGGAATTTAATAACCTTCTATCAGTGTAGACATCGCAACCAACCATTTATCATATAAATTGTATGCAAATGAATCATTATCATAACTTTAATAAAAGTATTTGTATAAACTATTTGACAGTGAAATTACATAGAATAGTTTGAACTGGGAAACAAATTTATAAATTATTTCTTGAATGTTTTTCGTAGATACTTTGTGGCACATTTTATAAAATTTATAAAATTAAACAACTTTTTTTTAACTACTTTTTTAATATTAATAATAATAATAAAACCCTTATCCGCACCCCAATGGTGCATAGGGCACTGCGTCATATGAACGCAGTGTTATCTTGATTGTTTACACATGAAGGAAAGGTGATCAGCCCTCCGCTTCAGGTACCAGTCCAGGGTAATATTGAATAAATATTACAGTGAAAAAATCACTCATATTTATTTTACCCTCCCTGGAAATCGAACCCGGATACTCCAGAACGGTAGCCGAGCGTGCTGATCATTACACTACGGAGGCGGACGAATCAATTTTTAATATTAGTAAATATTAACCAACCGGTTTCGACAAGAATCTTGTCATCATCAGGGTTTATTAAAATAATTTTCTAAAATATTAAAAACATTAAAATACTCATAGTTAATTACATTCCCTTACCAAAACTTCCACACACTCCTTACCTTACTTTAGCAAAAATATGATTTTTTAAAAATATATTTTCATATGGAGTACGGAGCGTGTTGAAGTTTTTGGTAAGATAATGTAATTAACTATCAGTATTTTAATGTTTTAGAATTTAATAAACCCTGATAATGACAATGTTCTTGTTGAAACCGGGTGGTTAAAGTTTACTTATAATAAAAAAGTGGTTGAAACAAAGTTGTTAAATTTTATAAAGCTTAAAAATAATTATTCAATAATTAAAAATAAAAGTCGAATATTAAGCTCCAGTTCCTATGTATGTAGTATTTACAAATCTGCATATTTTTTTTGGTCTAAAAAATACCATACATTATTTAACCGAGAGGGTATTTTCAGTGCTTTAAATAAATGCAAAAAGAAATTCAGTACAATCATGAATCATGTTTTTATTATATTTTTAAAATAAAAAAAAAACACAATTTTTATTATACTGAATAGTTTTAACCGGTATAACAAACTTATTTTATACATTTGTAAATGGATAAAACACAATGTAAATGGTTCAAACATTGATTCAATTTTATTTTACTTATTAGTTAACGAAAATTGCTATAAGCGATACATATAAATTTTTTATACTGGTATACAGTAACTTATGACTGTACTCTAATTTGGTATATTCTGATTGAAAATATATTTAAGAAAGTAACATTAAATCAATCAAACCATATTTACTATATAAACAATGTTAAAAATAAAATTTACTATAAAAACAGTGTAAAAAACCATATTTACCATATACACAATGTAAAAATAATATTTACTATAAACATAATGTAATACATATAGTAAAAAAAAATATGTTTCTATGTAATAAATAAAATAAAAATATTAAAAAATTATAAAATAGCACATGGATATGTTTCTACGTATATCTATGAAAAATGGGTTGAGAAATATATCTTTCATAAATTTCAGGAAATACATTGTTTTTCATTAGCTTTCAGCGGGAGCTTTTCTCCAGTTGCATGGAAATGTTCTCGGAATTAGCACCTTTCAAATCCGCCTTTAACGAGAAATGCCGTCGCACAACTTGAATTCCCCTCATCACACATTTTGCTCGCAAATAGCTCTCGTATAGATATTATACAAGCCGCGAGAGTATTTAGCGAAGCTTCGGCTCGGACGTGGTCAATGAAAATGGTTTATGATTCAGACCTCCGTGGCTTCCGGCTCCATTAGAGTGTGTTGTAACATACCGGAAATCCTTAATATGCATATGACTACACCCTAAAAACTTCATTTGAACGTATCAAAGGTAGAAAAGATAAAGTTATAAGTTGCGAATTGAGAACTTTCAACATTATCTTCAAATAAAAAATCAATTTATTGATTTGATAGTGAGATTGATTTGTCCGCCTCTGTAGTGTAATGGTCAGCACGCTTAGCTACCGTTCTGAAGGTCCCGGGTTCGATTTCCAGGGGGGGGTCGAATAAATATAACTGATATTTTCACTCTAATATTTATTCAATATAACCCTGGACTGGACCTGAAGCGGAGGGCTGATCACCTTTCCTTCGTGTGTTAACTATCAAGATAACACTTTGTTTATATAATGCAGTGACCTATGCACCATTGGGGTGCGGATAAGGGTTTGAATTGAATTGAATTGATTTGATAGTCGCATTAAACCATCACGCCGTTTCCCCGCAGGGATAGGCAGGCCATTAGAGTGCGTTATAATAGAGCGGAAATCCTTCCTTTGCATATGAATACAGCCTCAAAACTTCATTCGAACGTATCAAATGTAGAAAAGATACATCAATAAATTGGCGAATTGAGAATTTTCATCATTATCTTAAAATTATTATTTCATTAATCGATTTGGCAGTCACATCGCATCATCGTAATATCTTACTACTACTACTACTACCATCACCCTGTTTCCTCGCAAGGGTAGGCAGATAGCAAGGAACACCACACTCTTATGTCCTAACATACATTCCTAGCTTCTTTCCATCCCTCCATAAATCCAGTCATACATGCCCTCCGATTACGAAGACTTTTGACATCACCAGATTTTAGGTTCTGATTGATCTGATCGTGCCAAGTCTTTTCCCACCTTCCTCGTTCTGTTCTCCAGCTCACAATCGTCATGTATGCATTCTTAGTCATTCTCTCGTTATCCATTCGCTCCACGTGTCCATACCACCTTAAGGAAATCTTCTCAATCTTTTTTAAATGTGTATTATCAAAACTAATGAATAACATAACACATGAGTACCCTCCCGCACAGCTTTCAAAATAATAAAAATTAAAAACCATGAAAGCGCCGCCATTTTTTATCCTCTTGACGGGGCGTTATAAAACAGCTGTCGCGAGAAAGGTGAAGTTTCTATGACAAGTGCCTCCTACATCGGTACGGACACGTCGGATGAGTTATGAAAAATTGCACAATGGTAGGTGAGTTTCCACTTTACCGAGATTTTTTTATGAAAATATGAGTTTCGATTTCTTACGAACAATTTTTTTTTAAACGTTTATGTTTGAATTTTTTTTTGACATCTCATCAAAGATGAAGAAGAATATGGAAGTCTGGGCATTTACGGGGCTGACGACCGTCATAGGCTGGTTTAAGTGATCACTTTACATACTTAACTTTACATCACTTTACGTACGTGTAACATTCACCAATTCTATCCATTATTGACAATAACACTACTCAAATTCTTGGAAGTTCTATATATATAAATATATATATGAAACAATTATGAAACATTGAACTTCACTAGAGAAACATCTATTGGTGAGATGAAAAGAAGCTCTTTATTGAGCAGAAAAAGGTTTATGTTTATGTTGAATAAAAGAGGAATCAAATTATTAGGTTTGCCTAATAGAAACGGATCTTTTAAATTACTAATTTTTAGTGGTGCCACCTATCAACTTATTTTAGAGTCGGAAAGGAAGATATATGAAAATACTAAGGTTTTGTCAAATTTCACGAAGTTCGCAACGTTAGAAGCGAAGTGATTACAATTAGACAGAAAAATAGGAGAGCTTAGGTATATTATGTATTGTATATACAAATGTGTACCATTAAAATAAATGCTTAATAATCTTACTTAATCCTGCGTCAGTAATCATTACATAAAAAGGAAAAAAAAAACTTGTTTTTGATGAGCAGTCTTAACGGTTTACCCTACACATATTAATTATTGTTTTTTAATATAAAAATGGAAATCCGCACATCCGTGATCACCTTTATTATAATAATAAGTAGGTACAGTTACATAAATTAGCGCCATATCTTAACGCCTTGTAGGAAACAAAGCATTTTAGAATTATTATTTTTTCCTTCCCCCTCCTCTCACCCTCACTTCCGCCTAAACCGGAAGAGCCCGGCGGTTTTCTTAACGCTCCAAGCCCCATAGACAAAGAGATCTCCGCGTTCCTTACACACCATTCATCGCAATAATGAAAGTATAAGTGTACAAAATATAACATGAATATTTTAACTTCCCCGGTAATGGGGGCGGCGGGTGTACCTCGGATCCAGTAAGCGGGCAAAAATGGAAATGTGATTAAAGTTTTACGGCAGATGTTGGATATCATTCCTCAACACGTATTTTTTTACGCCGACTTTCATTTTCATCGGCGGGTACCTCAAAAACCACCCACCTCGCGCTGAAAGCGCTTTTCATTTCGGAACCAAATTTTATTTATGTAAGGATCTCACATAGCGTGATGGAAATGGAGATTGACCTAGTTTTATGTTTGTTGTTATAGGTACAATAAAATTATCATATTATGCCAAAATTATATTTGCTATATTACTACTACTACTACTACTACTACTACCATCACGCCGTTTCCCCGCAGGGGTAAGCAGAGAGGATGGAACGCCACACTATTCTGTCCTGACATACACTCCTCGTCTCCTTCACATCCATACATCTAGTCATACATGCCCTCTGATTACGCAGACTCTTGACACCACAGATTTTAGGTTCTAATTGATCTGATCGTGCTAAGTCTATATTTGTTATAATAATAATAATAAACCCTTATCTGCACCCCAATGGTGCATAGGGCACTGTGTCGTATAAACGCAGTATTATCTTGATCGTTTACACATGAAGGAAAGATGATCAGCCCTCCGCTTCAGGTACCAGTCCATGGTAATATTGAATAAATATTACAGTGAAAAATCACTTATATTTATTTTACCCCCCTTGGGAATCGAACCCGGGACCTCCAGAACGGTAGCCGAGCGTGCTGTCCATTACACTACGGAGGCGGACTAAACTATTTGTTATATTAATTCACGGCCGGAGCCAATTTTTAAAAATCAAAGAATAAATAGCAAGAAATTAGTTGATGTAGTGTTTATATGTAGGCACGTTGAAAAATATACATAAATTGTGTGAAAAATACGAAAGTAAAATTAGAAATAACAAGAAACGTTACACAAAATGAGCAGAATAACCGAATCAATAATCATTCGACACGACCAAAATAAATATGCTGAGAAGTGCAGGCCTGAATAACATGCTATATACAGATTAATATAAAGATAGAAATGTCAATTTTAGATAACAATAAGCGATAGAAGATGTTTCAAAGTATATAAAATTATAGAAATCAGTAAGTACATACATATTTTAAAAATATTTTAATAGTCAAAAATGTACACAAATACTAAGTAAAACATTAATTGAAATGGATAGATTTTACCACAAAGTGACTGCCGAATCAATTAATGAATTTTGCTTGCAATAATAATTGCACGAGAAATGGAATATTTCTTGTTTAAATATTGTGTAAATACATAGTAAAGAGAAATAGTTTGGTTAACTTACATAGATTTTTTTATTAGTTTTATTTTATAAGTTAAAATCTATTATGACAGGTGTTTCCATGAATGCCGTATCATTTTCAAAAAACTTGTATGGAACCTATGAATAACATAATTGATTTATTCGTTATGATTAACAAATTAATCATTAAGCTTTACCAATATGTAAATGTTTTTTTCTATTTTGAATATACCAATATAACACAATTTATATATAGATAAATATATAAATGTACATATATATATATATATATATATATATATATATGTATATATATATATATATATATATATATATATATGTATATATATATATATATATATATATATATATATATATATATATATATATATATATATATATATATATATATATATATATATATATATATATATATATATATATATATATATATATATATATATATATATATATATATATATATATATATATATATATATATATATATATATATATATATATATATATATATATATATATATGTATATATATATATATATATATATATATATATATATATATATATATATATATATATATATATATATATATATATATATATATAAATATATATATATATATATATATATATATATATATATATATATATATATATATATATATATATATATTCTATACATACACATTATTACATTCAAAATAAGATATTATATTAAGCGAAAAAATTCTCGTAGGATTTCGACCGAATTTGTATAGACGATATTTATATCATCCCATTAAAATTCTCTTTAGCTCAAAATCTAGTGCGATTTATCTGACAAACACGTTAGTGCAAAAATATTAAATAAAATATGAATATTACCTTCTTTTCACATGAAATAAGATATTACATTTTGGCCGTGAGCCAGTGTTTGAAAAGCATTTCAAGTTGAATTTTCAAGAATCACTTTGTCCTTGTAAACTTTCCCTGGCCCCTTTATATCCCCGACTGAATTATTCCGGATAACATCCTTGAAGATTAAATTCTAAATCAAAAATATGATTTATATTTCAATGATAATTGATAAAAATTACTTTCCAAGTTGTAACGGAAATCAAAAAATCGTGTAGGCGTCGCTAGACGGATAGAACCTTATTACATAGTTATCATTTCACATACAAAAAGGCACCTACAATGAACAGTTTGCGATTATATTATAGTCATAAAATTAAATCTCTGCGAATTTCAGTTTACTCCCTCGAGAAAACTTTTTTTTCGTCGTCTTTTTAATATTTTTCATTAAAATGTATTAAAATATCATTAAAAATAGAACTGTAAAGCATGTGCATACATTTTTTGTATTTTGTATTTTTTAAATAAACCTTCCACTCTTTAACGAGTGATATAAATGTGCAAATAAATATCTTAATATCTTTTAATAATATAAATAATAGTCTTTGAGCCTCACCAATGAATGGCCAGGTACAGCTAGTAAAAAGTATTGTAACATAACATAAAATAATAAAATTTAGCTTATTCTTCTGATATCATATTATTATTTGTAATTGATTTTTAAACAAAATATTTTTAAAGAACTATTAAGGTTTTTAATTAATGTTTTACTTAGTAAATACCACTATTTCTTAAAATCTACTGAGACACGTGTTTCGATGCATTCCGCATCATTTTCAATATACGGTGTTTGAAAATGATGCGGAATACATCGAAACACGTGTCACAGTAGATTTTAAGAAATAGTGGTATTTACTGAGTAAAACATTTATTAAAAATGGATAGATTTTACCACAAAGTGACTGCCGAATCAATTAATGAAACTATTAAGGCTTGTTCTTAATTTCATCGAAGCTGTTTTAAATTATTTAAAATGCAAGATATATAACATAAAAATGAGAAATGATAGTAAACAATTCCTCCTAACATTAGGTGTTCACACACTCTCCTTGTCGTCCATTGTTCACTTTGTGTAATACCACTTTTAAAAACACCTTTTTGTGACTACTGGTTTTTGAAAATCATTCCACAATCAGATCATTAAAATATAATTAATACAATTTGACATTTGAATACTTTCATTGAAAAAAATTAATACAAATGTCAAATCGTAATAATTTTATTTTAATGACCTGATGATTTTTCGAAACCGGTAGTCATGAAAAAGTGCTTACAAAAGTAGTATTACACAAAGTGAACAATGATAAAAATAGTGTTTTATTACCATACCACAATGTTATCATTGCTTTTAATATAAAAAAATACATAATAAAAACAATTGCTCGAGTTTTTAGGTGATAAATGTATTTATTCCCTATGAAAGGAAGGTTGTAGTATAACAATTTTTCAACACGTTATAAGTGGTAATTCCGCGTTCTTCAACTCATCACATCTCACTGTGGCACAAGACCCCACCCCCTTGTCATCAGCCTTCATCCTTCACACTTCACCTCCCCGTCCCACCGCCGAACCGCTCATTGTTTCATTTTCATCCCGCGAAGCGTGCAATTTTTCTCATCCTTAATACTTTCTTTGGTTCTCCTTATTATTTTTTTGTCTTTTTGTCCACACCCTCGGTCAGGCCTGGCCAAGCCAAACAGCATCCCGGGCCGCATCGATGACTTAAAAAATTTCCAAGGGCCGCATACAGATATTACGCGAGTGTTTTTGCCTAGAATTTTCACTCATGAATTACATGAAATTATAGTAACTTTAAACATAAAGAGTAAATCCACTCACAAGTAGGCATAGGCTATGAAACTTACAAAGTTGAAGCCTTAGTAGGGACATGATAAACGGTGTTGCATAAGCCGTAGCTAGATTTCAGAGTCACTTGGACGTTAGGTAATAAAAAAAAAAACATACAGATATTACATTTTTTTATAACAACGAATATCATCCTTATTAATTTTTTAACTAACTAACTAACTAACCATCACGCCGCTTCCCCGCAGGGGTAGGCAGAGAGAATCGAACGCCACACCACTCTGTCTTTGCAAACATTATTTGTTTCTTCTACATTTATGCATCTCCCCATACATACCCGACGATTATTACGACTCCTGACCCGGCCGCTTTCAAGCATTTGACATACCTGATTGTGCCAAGTTTTCCTCGGTCGTCCTTTGCTTCTTTTTCCAACTACATTCGCCTCATAAATTTGTTTAACCGTTCTTTCTTCACTCATACGCTCCACTCGTCCAAACTATCTCTTAGCACACCTTTCTTAATTTTATCGATAATGCTTATCTCAGCCTTACATTCTTTCCTTATTTCATCATTCGAACATCTATCAAACATCGTTTTGCCGCACATTCGTCTGAGGGATCGCATTTCGACTGCATTCATTCTGCTTATTAATTAATTAATTTTTATATTATAAATATTTTGAATGCGGAGGTAATTAGAAAGTAAAATCATGGTAATTGTGAAGAAAGAAAACATTACTACGATCAGAAGTGAGTTGTAAGCAAACGAACCAACAAAAAATGTATTGGTATATTAATAAACATTTTGAATAATTTTAACATCCAAAATTATTGATTAAGACACATAAATTTATTTATTTATTTATTTATTTTCATAATACATAGATACATTCAATATACATATTCATTTCATATACACATTTATTATACGTATTACGGCTCTTTAGGCATGGCCTGTGTTGAGCCGAATACTAACATGGTAATACAAAGTTTATATATATATTTTTTAAATTTTTAATATACATATATTTTTTTTAATGATTAGATTATAAACATAAGATACAGGAGATACAAAAATAATTTATGTTTTAAGGTTTTTCAGTGTGATAATTACACCTGGACTTTAATTAATTCACTTTCCACCTTGTCCCTTCCAATGTTAAGTAACCATCGACGGACACTGTTCTTAAAGACCTGATCACTCCTGGAAATCTTAATGGTTTCGGGCAGCAAATTAAATATTTTTGGAGCGATGAATACTACCAATCAAACAATACTACCATTTTTATTTTAATAAAAACCAATTAATAAATGACCACTCAGTTTGAGATATGAGTTTCTCTTCGCTTACTTAATTATTGTAAATCTATTTCAATAGTTGACGTTACACACTGGTTTTCGAGATTTTTTGAGATCGCGTTAAATTGGCAATGCTGAAGAGCGTGCGAAAGGATATTGTTCACTGTTTTTATAACAGCGTGCATGATTTTGCTCATAGAATACTTGAGGGCATAAATCTTGTTGATGCATCAAGCCGTGTATCACAAATATATGACTGGTTTAAAAATATATTCTTCAAACATGGCCGCGGGCCGCGGGTTGGCCACCCGTGCCCTAGGTGGGTGTTGTGCCTTTTGTCTCCAGCCCATTATCCCGGTTAGGTTCCGGTATTGTGCCGCCGCTGGATGGAACTGTTCCGAGTTCCGAACCCTTCTTCTGCGGATATTAATGATAATTGAAGCGATGACGGAATTATTCATGCCAATTTTTCACGGCGCATTGTTTGCGGAGTTTTTTCATTTGTCTTTATCTTTCCGCAGATAGTCTTAACTCTCACAAAATACAGGATAAACTCTAAGGTATCAACTTATATATATATATATATATATATATATATATATATATATATATATATATATATATATATATATATATATATATATGTATTGTATATATATATACATATATACATATATATACATATATAAATATATAAATTTATATATATATATATAAATATATATATATATATATATATATATATATATATATATAAATATATATATATATATATATATATATATATATATATATATATATATATATATATATATATATATATATATATATAAATATATATATATATATATATATATATATAAATATATATATATATATATATATATATATATATATATATATATATATATATATATATATATATATATATATATATATATATATATATATAATATATATATATATATATATATATATATATATATATATATATTTATATATATATATATATATATATATATATATATATATATATATATATATATATAAAAATATATATATATATATATATATATATATATATATATATATATATACATATATATATATATATATATATATATATATAAAGTAAGCAATACACTGTCTTAAGCATTTTTCTGTTATCCATTTTCCATGTTCAACTTCAAACCACCTTCAAGAAAATTTTTATGACTTCAAGTATCCTTAACTCAGTCTTACATTATTTTTTAATATACTCATTGTCATTTTATTAAAATTAAAAAAAAATGAATATACCACTACATAATATATACGACTAGTTTCGAAAACGACAGATGTTTTCATCTTCTGGTGCAAATTAAAACGTATATATAAATGAAACTCATTAAAGTGGTATATTCAAGTGTTTAATTTTAATAAAATAATCATGTCATTCCACAAAGTTAATGTCGAATCAATAAATAATATATTCATTGTCACATTACTGTCCGTCATTATAAGAGAGTATTTGACTAGAAATGTTGGGAAATTAAAGATATCATTACATATATTGTGAAATATGCGTTTATATAATAAATATGGATTACATTTATATATCTACTGTTTTTCTTTCGTATGTAACCCTGAGTTACCTAGCTATTGCAAATATCCTCTTTTCCCTATCCTATACTGCCTACTATTCGTCCAAAGTCTCTCCATAATTCGATCGCCCACGTCCTGTCCTCAACCTGTAATTCGTAGGTTCATGTTATTGATCGTTTCCAAAAACTGAATTGATATTTAGTTAAGTGTTTGGATTCGATCACATAAACCTTATCACGCCACTTAGTGTACAAATTTAGTTACGTTTTGCGTATTTCTAGCTACTTATATATTTGACAATGTGACGTACAAAAATTACTTTAGTTGGAAAAAACTGTATAAAAGAAAAGTAACAGTTACCCATTTCGCTCACTCCTTTCAAGAACGTTATAAATCAACAAACTTGATTTTTCAGGAGAACGTTTTTAAAGTTTAAAAATAAATACAATGTATTAAAAATAAATATCAAGCCATTTATTGAACTTTTTACTGTGCAACAGACCTTTTTAGGTAAAACCTGAAGGTTTTTTCTACATTTGAAAAATATTTAGTGTATTTAAAAAATAATTTAAACAATACCTTTTCTTCAAAATGCAAAAACAACATTTTCTGCCCTGTAGCGGCTAAATATTAATTTAGAAATATGCCTCTTTTGCTGGGATATAGTACATATTCTGGGCATTCCAAAAACATGCACAACTGAAAATTGACGATTTTTGATTTATGACGTTCTTGAAAGGAGTGAGCGATTTGTCACATCTCTAGGTTAAATATATTCGGTGACTGAAATAGTAATGGAATCTATTAAAAGTATACGTAAAAAAGTATGTACTTACACAACTGTATTAATTTATTTGGTGTTTATACCTAATCTCTTCATTCATTTTAACAAAACCATGGCAAAAATGATTTTATAATGTCAACTGGTACATACCTGCAACAAAGAAAAATAATATTAAAAAAATAAATTAAAATTAGTAGAGTCTGGTGAATTTGTACCACCAAAGGCAAATATTAATACAAATTTATTATTTATTTATAAGAACTAGGATAAATTTTTCTCAGGAATTTCCGGTAAAATAGCTTGAAGATACACTTGATTCATCTTTCGTGACGTCATGGGCGGTAAATTAATATTTTGTCACCAAAGTGAATCGGAGATAAACGCGAACATATTAAAATTCCTCATAAATCACGAAGGTAACATACTCGGAGCATTTCTGGGTGGATTTAATAGGAAATCACATCAAAGTAGACCGAAACGAGATGCATATTATATATATTTAGAGTAAATTTAATATTTTAGCATACTTTAGAGCTAGTAAATCCAAAGATATGAGGGAGTCTAGGAGGTATGAACTAATTTCAGTGTATTTTGTATTGAATTAAATTTATATGTGCAAAGTAATAGATTGATTCAAAATGCTAAAATCATCTCAATGCACTTTGCTCATTATTCAGCCAAATTATTATATCGCTCACTCCTTTCAAGAACGTCATAAATCAAGAAACTTGATTTTTCAGGAGAACGTTTTTAAAGTTTAAAAATATAACACCATGTTTTAAAAATAAATATCAAGCCACTTATTAAACTTTTTACTGTGCAACAGATCTTTTTAGGTAAAACTTGAAGGTTTTTTCTCCATTTGAAAAATATTTAGTTTATTTAAAAAAATATTTAAACGATACCTTTTCTTCAAAATGCAAAAACAACATTTTCTGCCCTGTAGCGGGTAAATATTAAATTAAAAATATGGCTCTTTCGCTGAGATATAGTACATTTTCTGGGCATTCCGAAAACATGCACAATTGAAAATTGACGATTTTTGATTTATAACGTCCTTGAAAGGAGTGAGCGATATCTTCTTTCGCAGCGAATAATATTTAACACATTTGACGACCATATACTATAAACGGATGAACAACATAATATCGTGGGTGTACTGGCAAAAAGCGTTAACTCAAAAATATGCAATTTTGACTTTATGATGCAGTATTATAAGGTTTTCATATTCACGTTCTATAAACTGGCCAAATACACTAAGTAGTTTGATATGCCATATTCATGTGTTTTTACAACTAAATTCAACGTTAAGTCTAATAGCGGGTATTTTATTCAGGCTAAAAGCTTTTAATAAGTGGGATTTTAGAGTTATCGTTTTTTGCCAGTATACCCACGGTATTATCATCTCATAATTTTAATAACACCTAATTTTTGTCCGCCTCCGTGGTGTAATGGTCAGCGTGTTAAGCTACCGTGGAGGTCCCGGGTTCGATTCCCAGGGGGGTGGTGAAAATAAATATTAGTGATTTTACATTGTAATATTTATTTAATATTACCCTGTACTGGTTCCTGAAGGGCAAGAGTGATCACCTTGCCTTCATGTTAGTAAAGCTCAAGATAACACTGCGTTTATATGAAGCAGTGCCCTATGCACCATTGGGTGCGGATAAGGGTAATAAGTAAGTAATTTTGGTATACCTACCATAATTGGTTGTAATGAGATTGAAAAACGACTTCACGCAAGTTTTGATTTACGAGAGGTCATTAGAAAAGAGGGAAGTGGTAGGTGGAGTGTAGTTGGCTACCAGTCCACTCGGTACCCTCTCCTCTGGTCGTGATTGCCTCTCTGCATTCCTCGGCGGGGAGCGGGGAGGAGAGCGGGCGGCGGGAAGGGATATAAATCATCTCACTGGACCAGATATCTGCGCTGTCCACCTTTGAAAACGGACCTTGTGTGTATCCAAAGTTACTTCTATGAGGAGTGCCTGAATAATTCGTCGTTGAAATAAATAACAATTTTAAAAAAATCATAATTTTACTAGTTCTGGCCATGATGTATTACATCTTATTGAATAAAAACGCAATAATCACATCATTGCCTTATGGAACTCGTACATATTAAATACATATGAAGTTTTCTTTTTTTTTTGCTTTTTAACATAGATGAAGAAGAATATGGAAGTCTAGGCATTTACGGGGCTAATGGCCGTTATAGGCTGGATTAAGTGATCACTTTACACAAGTATAACATTCACTAATTCTACCCATGATTGAGGACCACACTACTCAAATTCTTGGAACTTCTTTATACTCGTACATAGTTCAATTTCGAAACATAGTGCTTGAATCACTAGAATAGCAATAAGCAATGATTAGTGATGCGTGAGTTGATATTGCGTTCAACAGAAGGCGCTATTACTGCGATTAAAATGCCGTTTTAGCTATTTAAAAAAATTATGCCATAGGCATATAAATACACGCGCACTACATAGTTTCAATATATGAAAATGTGTAGTATTTGAATACTACATAGTTTCAATATTTCAAAGCAATCGGTGAATAATTTTATGAGATTTGAGATTTTGAACAATTTAAATAAAAAAAATTCAAAAACTGTAAATAAAAACACTTGTGTTTTACAATTTAATCATGTCTTACCACAAAGTGAATGCTGAAACAATAAATAAAATAACATTTTTATTTATTAAGATATTAGATTATGAAATCCTATACAGTCGTAAAGTAACAATTAAAAATAATATATAAAAAATAATGTGATCGTTGGTAATGACTTATTTAAAAGCTGTAGTTTTAGCGAATAAACAAAAAAAAAAACACTTAAAAATAATGCGAATAAAAAACTTTTATTTATACCTTCACAATATTTTCCGTAACTTTTAAGTGATTCCTCAAGTCACGTATTCACAAACTAAGAGTAGTGGGTACATTCGCCACTTTAAAGTTTTGTGGAGAGATTTATGAGTCGAGTGAACCATGCAAAAATCTGCGCTAATTATTTGCATGTTTATAATAATATTTATTGCAATGTGAACGCTAAGCGGCATCATCTTCAGGAACTGCTATTAAATGCAAATTTCAAGGGTTTAAAATAATGTAAAGAAGGTCATGTAGAAATAGATAGATGAATTCCGGAAACTAATCAAAAAAAGTTTGTTATGTTATTATCAAATGAATTCAAAAATATAGGTAGGTTATGAAAAAATAGAAAGCGATTAAATCCCCCTCGTTCATCTTCGACTAGTCCGCCACGTCTGTTGATCCAAGGTCAAAAAAAAGACACCTTGATTTTTTTATATTTGTGTATCATTGCAGTGCTGTTCTCAATCATAAAACCATTCTGCCCATTATGGAACATCCATATTGCGTTATTTTTTTAAACCTGTGTATATGCAATGGTCTCCGAACCTTCTACATGTAGGTATTATTTTTCGATAGGTTTGGAAGTATGGCTGATTGTCGCACTAAGTTTGCTTCGTTGCCAGGTGAAAGGAAATCGAAGTCTGAGCATCCCAGGGCTTACGACCAGACATTTGGCTGTATTAAGCGATCATTTTATACCCATGTGTAACGTTTACTATTCTGCCCATTTTTGAACATACATACATATTGGATTAATTCTTGAAACTTGTACTTATGCATTAGTCGTGGAACCTTTCAAAAGAGGAAAAGTAGATGTTTTGTATTAAGTGAGACAGCTATTATGTTGATATCTCATCAGCAGGGTGAATAATCCAGTGTCTGATATAATTCAATTCAAACCCTTATACGCACCCCAATGGTGCATAGGGCACTGTATTATGCAAACACAGTGTTGTCTTGATCGTTAACACATGAAAGAGAGGTGATCAGCCCTCCACTTCAGGTACCAGTCCAGGGTAATATTGAATAAATATTAGAGTGAAAAAATCACTTATATTCATTTGAGCCCCCCCTGGGAATGGAACCCGGGACCTCCAGAACGGTAGCCGAGCATGCTGACCATTACACTACGGAGGCCGTCTGATATAACAAATAATATTAATATGATTAAAATATGTTAGACGATTAACAGGAGCGGCCAACGTCAAGAGCCTGTTTTGTAAAGTTGGAGACGCAAAGCCGTATATGAAGCTGACGAGCGAATATTCTTCATCCCTCTCTGAATATTTTCCAGTGGCGGGTTGCGGGGTAGGCACCGCGGGCCGGGGGCGATCGCCCACCTATTCACGAAACACAAATTCGCGGCCGCATTGTCCGAAACTTTTTTCTTCCTCCCGCCCGTAAACTTGCTTGGGCGGAACGTGTCCGAAGTCTTGAATATTGAAAAGTTTTGATTCGGGAGGGGCCGGGGGGGCGATAGGGCGGTGAGAGGGGGCGATGGGGGGCGAGAGGGGGCGCTTGGACAAAGGGGCCGGGGGTCCGAAGTTTCGCACAAAAAGCGAAGGAATCACGGACCGCGGGAGTTTGTGGTCACTGTGCGAATGTTGAATGTTGAGTTATTGCCGGGGGACTTCGGCGGACATAGGGTGGCAAAGACTTTAGTGAAGGGGGCGGAGGGGAGGGTAACTGGGTCGCAGACGAGAGTAACAAGGGGATTTTTAAAAATATATCTTATAATAATATGCTATAAAATATACTTCCCAAGCAAAGGTTTCAAAAGACCCTTTAAACAAAACGTCGTAAGGTGCTGAACTGATTATTAGGTGAGGATACATAATTGGACCGTGTTATATACAAACCATCCAACTCACAAAATGATAAGCTGAGATAATTGCATTTTAATGTTTTCAGAAATAAAAAAATACAACTCACTATGTTCAATTTAATATGTGAAATTCACAACGTTAAATGGTCGAATTAGAAGTGTGGTTTTAATATTACCATCAAGAAGCATTATTTACTATGTGTCATATTCAAAAAATGTATACCATTCTCGATTAGGTCACAGTTCAATATTTCATTGGTTGGATGATTTCAGCAAAATGAAAAAAATATTGAAAGAACACATCCAACCATTTTGGATTGTTTGAAATATTTTTTGATTTGCAAAATCAATTTGACGAAACAATGTTTGCGCTTACGTAATTAAAATCTTTATTTTATAATTTGTTAAAATGATAAGATATGGTGCTGAAATGAACTATTTTTTTTTGTAAAAAGCTTGATATGAGTTCCGGGACCTTGTTTTGTTTAAAAAAAGCCCTGTAGGTATATATATGTATGTATGTAAATGTACGTATATACATATTTAACAAATTAATGTATTTACAAAAAATACATTCGTTCTAGACATCAAAATAACAAAGTCTAAATGAATCCATCACTACATTTAAAAATATGTATTAGAAACTACTTATTTATTTTTTAAGCAAATAACTTTGTTTTAAAATCACTTAAATGTTTTATTTTAACTTAATTATTATGTCTACCGGATAATTTCGAAACCGGTAGACATTATTATTAAGTTACAATAAAATATTTATTGTAATTTTAATACAAAGTTATTTTGTTTATTGATTCGGCATTAACTTTGTGGAATGACATGTTGATAATTTTTTTTTTAAATTAAACACTTGAATATACCACTTAATGAGTTTTATTTATATATACGACTAGTTTCGAAAACTTACAGATGTTTTCATCTTCTAATTTCAAGTTTTAATTTTTACCAGAAGATGAAAACATCTGCAAGTTTTCGAAACTAGTCGTATATATAAATAAAGCTCATTAAGTGGTATATTCAAGTGTTTAATTAAACAAAAATAATCAACATGTCATTCCACAAAGTTAATGCCGTATATCCAATAAGTTTTCGAAACTAGTCAAATATATAAATAAAGCTCATTAAGTGGTATACAAAGTTAAATGCATTTTTTTGTAAAAATCGTTTTCACTCTATGACTCACAAAGATGATACCTGAATCCTCTCATACGCATCGTTGTATTCACCTAAGCAGAGCGAATAGCAGATAAGAGTCAAGAGCACATAAAGCTAGCAAAGAAATACCCATGTACTCGGAACGGCCCATTATATCTCCTTCACCTGTCTCTCCATTGGTTAGCGCCAGGTAGGACAGGTGCTGTGGATCTCCCGCGAGTGCGAGCGAGACGGCCGTAGCCGCCTCGTCTCTCGCACAGCGAGTACGCGGAACACCTGCTCTCATCTGATTGGCGGAGGTTGTTGTATATAAAGCCTCCCACCCCTTTGATCGCACAGGTGAAATCGTTACCTGCGCTTTGATAAGGGTTTTCCATTGGGCGTTCCCGGTTTAGATTTCACTGGGAGGCGTTTATTTGACATGGAACACATAGTATGAAATGATAAAATGCCTTCATAATATTTATTGCCTAAAAGTTTATATAAATAATCAAACTTACTAATTATCGTATTGCTTCCCGCAGTGGTATGCGGAGAGGATAGAACGCCACACCAATCTGTATTTGCAAACAATCTTTGTCTGTTCCACATTCATGCTTTTCCTTGTACGTACCCGCCGATTATATCGTCGCTTGACCTGATTATTTTTAAGTAGGTACTTCAAATATTGGTTACATGATTATGCCAATTTTTCCTCGGTCATCCTCTACTTAAACTTCTAATTACACTTAATTCAACTAATAAAATTATACGTAAATGCTAATATAAAGTGATCACCATAACAAGGATTTTTAAATAAAAAATGCGATTTAAATCCGTCTCTAATAACAAGTTTTTCTCGGTCTTCCCCCGCTTCTACTATTAACCACATTCGTCTTATAAATTCATTTTACTCTTCTTTCCTCACTCATTCGATTCCCATGCCCAAACCATTTCAACACGTCTTTCTTAATTTTATCGATTATGCTTATCTCAGTCTTGCATTCCTTCCTTATATCACCATTCGAGCATCTATCATACATCGCTTTATCGCACATGCTTCTTGAGAGATAGCATTTCGACTGCATTTAAAAAATAAAAATATACAAGAATAATCGCAAAATTTATTTGCGCACCTATTTATTTTAGGTAATTAAATTTTTTATTTTTAAACACGTGTAACTATCAACTTAATTTTAGGAATCGAAATGTTATGGTTCAGAAAGAAATCAAGATGATTTATTTCCGGAAGACGTGTCTATCTGCATAGAAACACAATTTCAAAAGACCCAGACAGGAATTTTGTTTTATAGACTATAAACATTTTTATGTAACGCCATGTGATATTTCGCATTCAGACTAAATCCTCAAAGGTGTAGGTACTTAAATATAAACAGATGTGTCTTAATCACCTTGAGAACACAAAAGACAAGATGGCGTTTTGAAAAATGAAAAATGGACGAATGTTGTATTTGAAAAAAAAGGATGGGTAGTCCTGGCGACTACCTAGGGACGAGGAACCGTAAAAAGGAATAAACAAAACCATATTCCTCAGAAAAAGTCATCAAGAACAGATAAAACGAAACACATGTTTGAATCCATGGATAGGATAATTTAGGGTGACTACACTTACTAAATTCCCTCAAAATTGTGTGCTTTATAAAGGTTTGAAAATGTATGATGAGATACTTGAATGTATGAATAGTGAAAAGAGTCTAAAATAATTTTAAAAGCAATATTTTGTATAAAGTAAGAAAATGTTAAAATGTAAATTAAGTAGAAAAAATTGTATAAGTATATTAAATGCTTATATAAGCTAACTAATGAATTTTTAAAAATTAAAAAATAGTGTGGATATATAATTTTTGAAAAAGAAAGATTCGAATTGGAAACAAAATGTGCAAAAGAAGGTATGCAGTTCACAAAAATTTATGAGATAATACGTAAGATTTATGAGATAATGCGTGAGATAAGGCGTAAAGGTTTATCAAGTTCATTGGTTTCTTATTTAGAAAATACGACAAGAATAATTAAAGAAATTAATTTGAAAATAGTTATAAAAATAATAAATTTGGAAAATTTATACAACGCCATTTTCATAAAATATTATGTACATCAAAACCGCTTCGCTGTTAAACAATTGGGGAAAAGAAGAGAGTGGGAATGATGTAGCAAACAAACGTGTTTAAAGTTTTTCTAAAGATCATCTCAATCTCAATATTTCCAACTACAGGTGGAAGAGCATTCCACGCCATCTGTACCGCAACATCAAAGGGATTCTCGCCAAATTGAGTGCGCTGGTTGCGACCTGGTAAGATCACTTTGCCCATAGCAGTTGTAGCGGATCGATGCGTGAGATGTCTATCAAACAATTCATCAGGAATACCCAGCTCTTTTCGATACTCTAAAGTCATATTATGTATTGATTTATACATGACTATACAGAGTTTATACTCAACCCTTTCAGGAAAGCGTACCCTGTGAAGTTGGTGAATGATAATATGCTGATCCTAATCAGTGTGACTTCTCTTGGGAAAAGTATGAGAATATATAGTATATAATTTTTTTTAACATAAAATCATTATAAAATTTTGAGATTTAGAAGTTATGTGCTTCTCTTTGAAAAAGTGGCATAAATAATAATAATAAAATTGGATAACTTATATAGCGCCATTTTCGTAAAAAAATACCTCAAGGGCGCTTCACTGTGAATGAATGCATCTATAGAATGGCAGATATCACAAATGATTAAGAAAAATATACTCTGTACTTTTATATAAAATCGCCAAAACAAAACTCTTTTTTTACAATGATCCACCTAAGAATGCCTAGTTTCACAAAAAATTATTTTAACAAGTGGATACTAGTATCGTTTACAGTTCGCTATAATGGTCACCCTACTATAAACTTACGAAGGTAGACGCTTAGGTACAGACCCCTTTGTGAGCCACTGCTCATACCAAAAGAGGCGTAGGTAGTTGCTTTTATGAAATAAAAAATAAAAATGAATAAAAAAAGTCAGAAAAGAAAAGAGACAACACGTGTTAGTCGAGAGAGCTAGGCCGACACATTCGGCCGTTCTTTGAATGGACAAAGTTTCGTAAAATGACAGCCTGACAGCCGGGGTGGGGTAACAATAATATTTTTTCTGCCGACTCTGACGGACACCGCGGGAAACCGATTGTTATTCTTGGCGATTTACGATCCCATTGTTTGACTTAGGACGGAAAATATACACGAAAAGACAACACAAAAGCCACCTTTTGCGTACTATTATTATTATTATTATCGTGTTAAGTTGTACACTATATACATATTATATTCAGAGAGGATGGTATACCTAGATACCTTGGGTGTTAATGGTATATAAGATATTATAAACGTCAGGAAGAGGGCGGATAATATCTCCAGCAAGACTTTATATTTTACATTGAATATACAATTTTTACCAAATAACCATTTAAGATGTCAGGGTAAATGATACATATTTCAAACAGTAAAACTTAATTTAATTTGTGCATTGTAATTGAGGTATGTTTCGATGCATACAGATTTCATCATATAGTATTACTAAATTTAATAGTTAAAAAATTTAATGCCAACAACAGATTTTTAAAGGAGAAAAAAATGGAACATAATCGTTTTTGTTTTTCTTATCTTTACTTTAAATAGTAAGCATTTATAACTAAATCTTGACGAAGAGATAAACACATAAAAAATATTAAAATTGAGAAATATTTTTCGTAGATATTTTCTTATATCATAAATTCCTTACTAACAAATTACATATGCATTTACAAAATGAAATTTGAAAAAAATGTTTGCAATTGGTCTACTTTTATTGACGTACAGCTATTAAAGTCTAATGATTTGTAATTTCGAAGTTATTCACACTCTAAGTATGTATTAAAAAATAGTTTGAAATCAAAATATCGGTGTATTGAGGAAAACACTTTTTTTTTCATTTCAGATGACGACGTGGTAACTGCTGAATCAATTAATGAATGAATATTTTTTAGTATAAATGTAAAACTAACAGTTTTATAATAAAGAAATAAGAAAATTGTACAAAAACATGTTTTTTGTACAGAATCGAAGTTGGTGTCTACAGTCTACACCCACCTATCTTTCTTTAATAATAATTCAAGATGTTTGATATTGGAGCTCCCTGTTGAAGATGGCTTCTCCAATCCTGTTCGGCGAGGAAAATTGAATTGAATTTTGTTTTCGTTGTATCGGAATGTTTTTCCAATAAATGTAACGTCGGGTGGACAGAATGGAGGTTCCTTTCCTCAGCCCCGAAGCCTCAAGGGGTTTCCTCATCTGAATGGAATGTAGGGAAATAATATAGACAGGGGTTGAGAATATACGGAGAATATAGGCGATGGCCGATTTTCTCAGCCGCTATCGATAAAGGTACATTTTTCAGCTCACATGTTTAAACCCAACACAAGGTTCCTATTTTATGTGAAAAAAGGACACATATTCCGATATCGGTATCTACGTACCCATCCTACGAGACCGACTCGAAAATGTATGTACTTTTTTAAACAGAAATATGCGTAAATATTGTAGACATGACACGCACGACTTAAGTAAAATATGTATACATCACAAAATAAGGAACGCTTTTTATTACTAAAGTAAGCTTAGGTTAGTATGTTTAAAATCATTTTAGTATTATGTGATACTAAAACGACTTTATACTTATATAAATATAAACATAAATTTCTATTTAAAGGGGCTTAAAAAATATTCAATTATCTTAAATAGATTCCATTAAAATAAACTATAGAGTCTTCATCTAACCCTTATTCGTATCAAATGGTGCATAGGGCACTGCATGACATCGACATAGTGTAATCATAGTTGTTTATTACTTAAACGCCCTTAAAGTAGTATTTTACGAATATGGTGCTAAGTAAATTATTGAAAATAATTATTATTATTTTTATAGCCAAGGTCTTGGGCCTCACGTGCCAGTCTAGAAAGTAAAAAATATAAAGAATAAAAAACATTTAAATTCTTTTGACTTCACCCCTGAGAATCGAGCCCAGGACATGCAGTATAGTACTAAAACGCGATAACTACTGCTCTATGGAGACAAACATGTATCGAATATTAATAGTAGTAAAATAAAGATGCACAATATCAAACATGACAATCTCCTTGCTAGCTGATATAACCATAACTAAAAATGAAATATAACGTAATTCTTGTTTAGGATTTAACGTGATCTTATTGAAAACTTCATAAAATTCTTTAAAGTAGGTAACCGTCAGTCCAACACATAAAAAAACAGTCGTTTTCTTTATTATAATATTATGGAAATTGTGTGCAATCTAAGGTAAATAGATTGTACTAACGTGATATAAGTAATATAAACCGACAACGGTTTAAATTAATCGCAGTAGTAAAAAAAAATATGTTTCGTTAATTGTTGCTGTTTTTAAGCCATTTCAATACACATGAATAAAAATGCAAATTTTTCCATTGCTTAAAATCTTAAATATCGTTAAGTTATTCACCGATTACTTTAAAATTTTAACACCATGTGGCATTCGAAAAAGCGTAAAATAGAAATTGTTCGTTTGTTCAAAATCTTAAATCTCCTAAAATTCTTTACAGGTAAAAACTATAAAAAAAACAGGTTTCTTGACCGCAATGGCAGTTTTAAAGATCAGTTTTTTAGGAAATTGATTTAACCATGATTTCTCATAAATTGAACGAACTTATACTACCTAAGTACATAGAATCAAACTATCTGAAGGTGCTGTTCAAATACGGCTTCTCCATTCCAGACTCAATTTCCGGAGTTAATTACCTATTCATATACTACAACACTCTAGTTGGATAGTCAGTAACTACGGATTGCTAACAAAGTTGCCATATTGAACAATATATTATTAAATAACTAATAAAAATAATATTAATTTAGGCACATGCATACCAACACCAAATTCCTGTCAGATATGATAAAAATACCTTGTATAATTTAGATATTGTTAATACGCGGTATTTGTTCTCCATATGTGAAAAGACAGAGTTACTTGAACACTTTTCAGCAATTCGCAAGCATGCGTTGATAATACAACATTAATTAAAATTTTGTGTAAATTATGCTTATTCTATCTTAAAAAGAGTATGTATCTGTAATAAACTAAAGATTTCTGATTATTTTCAGTAAAATAACAATACAAGTATTAATATAAAGTAAGAAGACTTGGAGAAGCGAAAACAATATATAATACTTTATTTTATACTGTAAAATACGCAAAAATAATTTACCAACACAAAACGAGCGATATGCATAGAAAAAAATCTTTCTTAAACTTTTATAAATAAAATATTTTTTAGATCCACAATGTACCTACCTGTAGTGTAACATTAATTGTAAATAAGTATTGAGAAAAAAATTATCACTACGTATTTTATTAAATTTTACAATATACCTATGCTTTGTATCTATATGACAAAAATTATTGATATTAGATATTTGAATTTATTACGTCTTTAAATATAAATATAAATATATGTAAATACAATCACATCCTTTATACCATGTTTAAATATTATACAAAATATTAATTTCATTGGAAATTAAAAATTAATCGAATTATTCATTTAAGTTATAATCAAAAGGTGATGCGATATCATAAACGTTTTAAGGAAATTCATACTTTTAAGTAATGCATGCACTCCATCTTTTTAGTAGGTAGGTACATTTTCATAAAATAAAACTTAAAAAAAGCACCTACTAAAAAAGCGAACTTCGCGGCAACACAAAAAAAAAAACATTTTCAATCACCATATACCAATATATCAATCACTTTTTGATTAAAACTAAAACAAATAATTAGTTTTAGGTATCATAAGTATTTTTTTCTTAATAATACAAATTTTTTTAGTACCATATGTTATTTATATAACATTGTTATTTATATATTTTACGGTCGTCAGCCCCGTAAATGCCCAGACTTCCATATTCTTCGTCATCTTTGATGAGATGTCAAAAAATAATATTATTTATAAGTATAATATATACAACATTTGTTTCTAAGTTTCTAGGTACATCAGGCCAAAATCAAAAAGGTAAAGTAGAGCAAAAAAGCTTCCAACACCGGTTGGGTAAAATCCGAAATATAAAATATCGATGATTTGGGTGGGCGCTGCTTTTTTACATTCCGAAACTCCAAAGGAAACCAATTTTATTGGTTCGTGGGGTGAAACCATAACCCAAAACTTCCAGGTATACGTCTTACCCAAATCATATTTTTTCTGGACGCCACCGACATGTTTCGGCAAAGACAAAGGTCTTCCAGGATCTCTAATTTGAAATATCCTGGCTAAAAACACATCCCACGTGTAACAAAAACGTATTCCCGCAGGAAGGGACTGGAATATATTAAGTATTTATATACGAACACGCAAGGTAAATAAGACATAACTACCTAGCGATTCCAAGAAAGAAACTAAAATACATGGACAGACCATATTTAATTTCATTGATTGATTCGGCAGTCACTTTGTGGTAATAATAATTTTACTCGGTAAATACCACTATTCCTTAAAACTTATTATAACAAGTTTTTTGACGCATAACACACTGCTTTAAAACACAATGAAAAAATATGGAATGCATTGAAATACGTGTGTACGGGGACAATTCCGTTTGGATGAATACAAATCATAAAAAAAGAAGTCCTAAGTGGAGAAACCCAGATTTGTGAACAAGTTTTTGGACACAAAATTATAAAGAATAACTCCTAAGTATAGAAAACCAGATTTATGAACAAGTATTTAGGCCCAAAAATGTAAAAAAAACTCCTATATAGAGAAACCCAGATTTGTGAACTAATATTTGGACACAAAGATGTAAAAATAATGTCTAAATGAAGATACCCACACTTGTAAACAAGTGTTTGGAAACACCATTGTGAATGTTTTTAGTTATTACTGTGTGGGCACAGTACAACGACGAAATACAATATGAGTAAGATATAGGATACCGAGGTAAATACTAGATAAGAAATACCCAAGATTTTTTTTTAAATACAGACTTAAAATGAATCTAAAATATTTTCCTTAAACGATAACGTCAGAACCTACATGACCCCAGCGTCTAAATGAAAAATATAAAGTCATATCTCAAAATTAGACTTTACCTAAAAACAGAGGTCACGACGAAGTGCTTCGCTGTAAAATTAGTCGTAAAAATAGTGTTATCTTTGTTTGATAACCTGAAGGGCAACAAACGACACTGTATAAGGTCGACTTATTATAAAACATCATAGATAAACACCTAAATGAGATTTGAAAATATGTTTACGTGTAAAAAGTAAAAAAATACACATTTTTATAAATATGTATGTACAAATATGTATATGCAAATACAGGGAGTAGAATAAACGATGCCTTGAATAGGGAGATTGCGAATGAAAATATGTACTCCAAACTGGCGGTCCACAACGGAGTGCTGGTACCGAAAAAAATGGAGAAGGAATATAATATACCTGCTATGTATTAAGAAGAAGAAGTATGAAGGAATATATGCTACATATATCATATACTTATATGATAAAAAAATTACGTTACTTCGATAAATAAAGAAATAATGATATTTAAAGAAATACGATTACTTATTATTTACTTAAATGGGAAAACAAGTGTAATTTTTAAAGTGCTTTTGAGGTAATATTTACTGAAAACGAAGCTTTGTAGACTATCCAATAAATAATACTGGATAGTTTATATATCTGATGAAATCAATAGTACCTAATATTTAAAGCAGACAAAAAAACGCACTCCTGTAAAATTTGTTCAAAAGACAGTTAGTCAAGAGAGATACGATATATGTAAATGTATACGACAGGCGCCGAAGCGTAGTTGGGCAGACGCTTGACTGCGAAACTGGCGTTGCGGGTTCGATACCCGCCAATTGCAAAATAAACTCCAGAAAGCTTTATTTTCAATTGGTCTGGGTCTTTGCAATGTTTTTTTCATATTAACCTTCCCTATCGTTACTATCCCACCTGCAGACAAGCCTCTAAAAATATAGGCTTTGCGGGTTATTCCTTTTAAATAATAAAAAAAGGCCATAAGGAATCTTCATTTATATTGTATTTTATTAGACAAAGTAAATTTAAGAAATATTTTTAGATTAAAAACTACATATACTCCGTGGCATTAAAGGCTTAGATACAAGGCTAGCAGAGCGCTCTGTTGTCGCGTAGCGGAACCAAATATTGTGTTACTGAGAATGAAATTCCAACTCCATACAAGGAGAAATCACGAAAATCGGGTTAGATCTTAGCTTTGACATTGAATATCATTGAATATCATACATTGTTCTGACATATTGTTTAGTATCAAATACTGCGACGTATACTTGCAATAAAATAATAATATTTTTTTTCGAGTCAGGCGTTTTTGATTAGCTTCTAAAACATTTTAAATTTAATATTGAAGTTAAAATCAAACACTGATTTGTAGAGTCTACTTAATTGTGTTTTATTGAAAAAAACCATAGCAATAAAATTTGTGACAATTGTTTCGCGTTGTTACGACATTTTCAAACTAATGTGAAGACCAAATGGACTGATGGTCCTCATATATGTAGCTATACAATTCTAGGTACTTAAGTAATAGTTAAACATGTGCAGTAATATTTTACGGGAGACAAAAATAGTTAATGGGACATGTAGGTACGTATACTTTTATTAATTTTCGGGGAAATAGTAGCAAATTTTATTTACATGTGTTTTTAAAAATAAAATACACTTTAGTGTGCTCTAAAAATCAGTCTTGATTTTAACATTAAATATTTAAATTAAAGTGAAGCTCTGCAAATTAAACACCAAATTTAGTAATAAAATGTAACTAAAATCTTATTCGAATACATTATGGCTGAAAAATTATTTCTTATTCGATGGCAAAAATACATGTATTTCAATATTGTTTTCATAAAATTATATTGTGACAACTTTACACATAAGGTATAAGATATCTATATACCTATACGCAGATAAGAGTTTTTATGAGTTTAGAGTTTATTAGAAAAACAACTCCACGTTCTAGGCGTGGTTGTTGTCAGAGATAACGATTTTTACACATATGTATATTAAAATGTACGGAGCCCTTATCTGTTCTGGGACGATCATCAAGAGATATTTTTTTTAGTAGTTCGTTAAGATTATATCAAATTTAAAAGCAACAAATGTGTTTCCTAGTAAAATTATGCATTTTGAAATTAATTTAGAAATGCCACATTGAATAGGTTATAATAACATATTTAATTAAATAATGTTTTTACCATATATTAAAAAAATATTAACTATGAGTGTGAAAATTATTAATTATTGTTACTATGAGTATTTCAATGTTTTACAATTAGTACATAAAACCTGAGGATGATTAGGTTTTTGTCGAAACCGGTTGGAAAAAGTGAACCAATGAAAAGTTTTTAAAACAAAGTTGTTTTATTTTATAAAGTTTATAAAATGTGCCACAAAGTTTTTGCGAAAAACATTCATGAAAAAAATATTAAAACTACTTTTTATTAATTTATTATTAGATTAAAACCAATATTTTTAGCTTTTCAACTTTTTTATTTGACCAGCGACCGGGTTTCGTCGTTACCGACATCATCAGACTGGACATACTTTTTATTAAACACAAATCCATACATTTACTCACATAGCTAAGTTTCTACGATCAGATATAAATTTTATTAAACGTCTAGTAAACCTACCTACAGGATCATACTGTGTTTTTGAAGACCGTACTCGATTTCCATAATATATCCAAAAACGTTCATATTCTATTTTTACACTCTCATTGCTCATTTGTTAACTATTATTACCATAAAAAGCATAATTTACAGTTTTTAATAGATTAATAATATTCTCACCTCATCCTTATATTATTTATGTAGGTACTTGTTTCCTCATACCGTAACAACTAACTAACTAATTAACCATCACGCCGCTTCCCCGCAGGGGTAGACAAAAATGATAGAACGCTAAACTAATCTGTTTTCGCACTCAACCTTCGTCTGCTCCCAAATCATGCATCTCTCACACATACCCGACGATTATTTCTCCTGACTCCTGACCCGGCCACCTTCAGGTATTTGACGCACTTGGTCATGCAAAGCGTTCCTCGGTCTTCCTCTGCTTCTATTACCAACCACATTCACCTTAGACATTTGTTTTACGCTTAATTCTTTCGCTTTTATTTTGTTTCTGAAGCATAAATGTTATATTCACTTCTTTTCAGTAATTTCTTCATAAATTTTAAGCTTCAAATTTTTTTCATAAATCTTTCCGATTTTTCTATATGTTGGTACGAACCTACTCTCCGTTTATTAGTTTCTTGGCAAAATAACGATATAATGTTATTTCACCTTGTTTACTTACCTACATTAGGGATGATGTCTTTATTGCGCTTAGTCTATGACAGGGTTTCCCAATCTTTTTCAGCCCGCGGCGCACTTACAAGCTTAGTATTTTGTCACGGCGCCCTACATTAGTAAGCTATTTGGAATAGACATAGTGACTATATGTATAGGGTATTTCAATAAAGACTTTAAAACTTTCACAGTTGATAGCGACCATATTGTTGATGCCACATCTCTGACGCACACTTTGTTTTATTAAAATTTAAAGATAGAAAGTACTCAATGAAAGAAAATGGATATATTATAGTCAAAAGAAATAGGTACCTGCAATAATAGTAGTTAGGTAGATAAGCACAAAAATTTAAGCATCCACAGTATGAAATTGAGTTTTATTATATTTATAAGAATTCAGAAAAACATGGCACGATCAGGTATGCCAAATACTCGAAAGTGGTCAGATTAGGAGTCGTAACAATCGGCGGGTATGTATGAGGAGATGCATGAACGTGGAAGAGGCGAAGAATGTTTGCAAAGACAGAGTGGTGTGGCGTTCTATTCTCTCAGCCTACCCCTGCGGGGAAGCGGCGTGATGGTTAGCTAGTTTTTTTTTCATTTATAAGAATTCAGAATTGAAACAGAGAACAACAAAAAAGGAAATATTTGTGGTTTCGGATAATGATAGAGGATCGACTCACGGCGCCCCTCTTTACTTTCTACGGCGGACCAGGGCGCCGCGGCGCACACTTTAGGAACCCCTGCTCTATGACGTAGTGGTCGTTAAACCGGTAGACATAATGCTAAAAATCATCCCCACGTGGGTTGATATCTCCGCCCAGACAGATTAGTCCAATTAATATCCCAGACTCCAAACATCACTTTCATTTATAAAGCACAAAGGGAACGTGTAATACATTAAAAGTCAGGTGCCTAATTACTCTTGCAAAAAATGGCACTCCTGTTTCGCATTTAGTTCAAAAGCTTTCGAAACATAACTCCCTTGAAGTTGGAACTTGTTATTTTTGACAGAAATGGTTACTGAAATATTTCACGAAACTCGAAAACCAACGCTGGCAAAACGTGCTTCAAAATTATTAAACTATGCCGTGACTAATAAATAATCTTTTTGGGAATGTATATAAATAATTGAAAATAACGTAAAACAGTGGTTAAAATGGCATTTAAGTTTTCAGGGTAGATTCTCAAGGTAAATCAATTTGTCAATAATAATAAATTGCACACTCTAAACATAAAGAAGATATTTTATTAATGAATTGAGTTAATAATACCAAGAAGTCTATGATATAAAAATAAGGAATATATTCTGGGAATCGTGGCTAGCCGAGGTTAAGGATCGAACTCTATCTGATTAAATGACGTATATGTTAATGCTTGATTTTCAGAATCACTTAACATCATTTAAATTTCAAATAATAAGCAAATGAAGATAATATTTCATTTTCATTTTTGAATTCAAAATAACTAATTTTTTTTAACAAAACATGTTTAATAGAATCACATGTAGTGTGATTCGGTTATTTTTTTACTTGTAATTTTATAAATCTTACTTTTTAGATTATCGAAGATAACGGTGTACTCATTTTAATATAGACTTACATTATCTTTTAAAATTTCATGATGGAACTGAATTTTATAATGTATTAATATAATACCAGCTAGTATTAACAACTTTTTTTCTTTTTCCAGCAATTGGGTTTTACGATTCCTGAACTGACCTCTTTCAAGTATTTGAAATACTCGTTCATTCCAAGTCTTCCTCAGTCTTCTTCTGCTTCTGTTACCAAACACATTTGCCTAATAAATTTGTTAAACTATCCTGTCTTTGTTCATTCGTTCACATTTCCCAACCATCTAAACGCACCTTTCTTAATTTTATCGATAACGCTTATCTCAACTTTTCATTATTTTCTTATATCACCGATCGAACATTTATTTATCATGCAACGTTTTGCCGTACATTCGTCTGAGAGAACGCATTTAGATTGTATTCAGTCTACTTTCATCCTTCTTTTGCCAACTCCATTTTTCACTTCCATACATTAGAATTGGAATCAGGACTACATTTTGTACTGCCAGTTTAGTTTAATCTACTTTTATTCTTTCGGCAGTCACTTTATTGTAAAATGTATCCATTTTAATTTTAATTTTACCTAGTTAATACCATTATTTATTAAAATATATTGTGACATGTGTTTTGAGGCATTCCGCAACACCTTACGGTGTTTGAAAATGATGCGGAATGCATCAAAACACGTGTCATAATAGATTTTAAGAAAAAGTGGTATTTACTAAGTAAACCTTAAATTAAAAATAGTATGTATCATTTATTGGTTCGGCATTAACGTAAAAAAATTAACGGCACAATGACTGTCTGATGTTTTCATCTCCAGGTGAAAAGTAAAACTTAATTTTTCACATGTAGACGAAAACATCTGTAGTTTTCAAAACTAGTCGTGTTTAATGAAATAAAACTCATAATGTGGTATTATAAAAGTGTTTAATTAAATAAATATGGTTTAATCTAACGTACCTGAATTCAACCTTATTATTGGGATCTTATTGTTTAATTGCGTCTATTTATATGCGCTTGAAATTACGTAATAAACATCTGCGTGAGCTATGTCAGGTTTTTCTAAGTGTGCAGTGGCGTTCCTTAATTTCTCATGGGGCACGGCCATAATTTACGCTCCCATTACCCGTAACCCCCTTCCCACGCCACTGGTGTCCACCATCTTGTACTGTAACTCCGGGTACGGTAACCTTTACAGCTTGTTAATATAAGTGCATGATGTCATTAATGGCAAAAGTCGCCATCTCCTTCCTAAATGTCAATTCTACTTGTTTATTTGAAGATTTAGCATTCAATTTGTAGAACTCCATTTTAATAATGTATTAATTTTTAAATCAAACACAAATTATTTGCAACATTTTAAGTGTGTCCAAATACTTGTTCACAAAATCTGGATTATCTCCAATTACAGGAGTTATTTTCATATTATTTTTTTGACATCTTCTTCATCTTTGATGAGATGTCAAAAAAATAATACAAATTTTTTGAGTCTACTAGATTGTATTTTACTAAAAAACGCATACAAATTATTATTGTGACAATTTTTTCGCCTAGATATGGCATTTTCAAACGAATGTGAAGAATAAATGGACTGATGGTCCTTATGTAGCTATACAATTCTAGGTACTTAAGTAATAGTTTTAACATGTGCAGTAATAATTTATAGGAGGCAATATTTTACAACAAACACACCTTTACGATAAACATAAATATCCATATTTAATGATATTATTATGTATTTATATTCAATCTGTGAGATAATGTCAGACTTATAGATTATAAGCAACAAAAAAAAAACATGTAGGTACAATATATCCTTGAAATAATCATCATTTATGGTAATATTATTCTACATAAGTTTACATTTAAAAAAAGGAAAAACCTGCAAAGCCTCTACTTTTAGAGGCTTATCTGCAGGAAGGATAGTAAGAATAAGGGAGGCTGTGGAAAATACATCACAAACACTCGATAGTGATATCAATAAATATTAACAAAAATTAACAATTTATATTTTTGTCATTTTTTAACACTTTCATCAACTTTTTTCATTTCTTAACCAAATATTTATTTTGAAAAATAAACGTATTTTTTCAAAAAAAATAAGATTTACCCCGCAAATGCCCAGACATCCATATTCTTCTTCATCTTTATTGAGATGTCAAAAAAATAATAAAAAATTACTCCTAATTGAAGATAATCCAGATTTGTGAACAAGTATTTGGACACACGCAAAATGTTGTAAACAAAACCATCAATTACGTCAAATGTTACCTGGGTTTAAAGAAAACTAAGTAGCACGATTTATCGTGCAATATTTCAACAGTATCATGTTCGTGTATTATGTAGATCCCAGGATGCCAGAAGAGGCGGGCAGATAGACAGATCGGAGCAAGTGCAAGCTGCAGTCGGGAGGTGGCGCACAATGAACGGGCGCCACGTACCGCCGGTGCAACGAGATTGCATTGTGCATTCCGGGCGCAAATCCCCAGTCGCGACTTTTATAATTAGTTTTGTGCTCAGCTGAAATTTACCTAGAGGATGCTGCACGGAGACATGGCATCTGTTAAATGAGTTGTATTCTGGGGTCATCCTGAGCGGTCATTTTGTATGGAAATGCGAATAACGAAATAGCGCGTGAAGAATACTTGAACATATCGCTCACTCCTTTCAAGAACGTCATAAATCAAAAAAATTGATTTTTCAGGAGAACGTTTTTAAAGTTTAAAAATATAACACAATGTATTAAAAATAAATATCAAGCCATAAATTGAACTATTTACAGTGCAACAGATCTTTTAAGGTAAAACCTGAAGGTTTTTACTCCATTTGAAAATATTTATTTTACTTAAAAAAATAATTAAACAATACATTTTCTTCAAAATTCAAAAACAACATTTTCTGCCTGTAGCGGGTAAATATTAATTTTAAAATATGCCTTTTTGCTGGGATATAGAACATTTTTGGGCATTCTAAAAACATGCACAACTGAAAATTGACGATTTTTGACTTATGACGTTCTTGAAAGGAGTGAGCGATATTAGATCATGGGTCGGCAAAGTATGGCTCCGGAGCAGCATGCATTTTTTTTACCTGTTAAGAGCGGTTCCGGCACAAAAATCCGCGGGAAGGGTCTTTGAATGGATGTATTCACTTGAGCAAAGATTTAAAATTAAAATTTCACAATATTTCTTTTAAATTCAACAATATACTATAATTATAATTACATAAACATATAAAATATATTTACAAAAAAGATCCCACAAAGACATAGCCTGTGTGTAGATATACATTTTATTTTAGTTTATAATAAAGGGCACTGGCAAGAATACAATAGATTTCAGAAATCAAAATAGATAAAAAGTACTTTTATTTTATTTTTACAAAAATGTTTATGCCATAAAAATATGAAACTCAGTGAGCGGTTATTACTAATATTACTAACATTTTTGTAAAAAATAAGGAAGTAGCAATAACAAATCATAAAGTAAATGCTTTAAATATTAATAACATTGAGAATAGATGAAAAGTGCTAATATGAACTACAAATATTTGATTTTAGGAATTATTTTTATTAGGATTTATTTATTATAGGAAAATGAAAAACGTTAGCAAATTTGTACTTTATAAGTTATACATTTAAAAAGAAGAAGGTATTTAGATCTGTTTTTTGTTAAAAGCAATTTGAGAAATCATCAAACAGAGAAATTACCTGTCACAGGTATTACAAGTGTGTCTCTTTTCAAATAATTTTGGTTTCTTCTAACTTATTTTAATCTGTGTTGGGAACATGAAGGATAATCGAGTGTGGGCTAATCAGGAACGTGTCAGAATTTGCTCATTGCTGGGAGAAAACCACGTAAAACTCCTAGGAAAAGCCGGACTGTTGACTGTCATCATCAAGCTTTCCGTTCCACTAGAAGAGAGTTTGGCATTTTGTGTCCTAGCTTGGTCTATGGTACCAATGTCTCTTACTATTTTTAATATAAGCTTTGTTGCTTTGTGATGAAAATGACGCATTCACCTTATCTCCATCTTCATTATGTAAAAGTATAATATCTGTTTTATAATGCTGCGCAGTGTGGAAATCCGATTAATTAACCCGGCATACATTGTACTAACAATTCATTTATTAGCAGTTAATTAAAAACACAGACCACAAGTGCACAGGCCATGTTGTGTGTTTGACATACTTTGATTGACATTACGTCCATTTTCAAATGTCATCATACTATCGCACTGCGACACCGCATAATATTGTATTAATAACCTCGATGGGTACTTTACTTCGGTTGAGATCACTCTTCACAGCGGATCGGTGGGAAAATAACAAAACGCACATGTTTTAAGTACCTACGATACTTTGTATTTTTAAACATGATTTTAAAAATGTATATTCCATATGAGCTTTAAAAGTTTGTACACTTTACCTCAAGCTTTGAAGTAAAGATAAATTATAATTTACAATGTATCGATTGTTAAACGAAACATAGATTTTTTGAGTCCACTAAGTTGTATTTTATTGTTAAAAAAACACATAAAAAATAACATTGTGACAATTGTTTCGCCTAGTTATGAAATTTTCAAACAAATGCCATGACTAGACGAAAAAATTGCCACAATATTAATTTTTATGTGTTTTTTAACAGTAAAATACAACTTAGTAGACTCAAAAAATCTATGTTTTATTTAACAATCAATACATAAATTAAAATGGAGTTCTACAAATTAAACGCCAAATCAACAAATAAATAATGCACAAATTTCGAGTATGTCCGAATACTTGTTCACAAATGTGACTTATAAATTAACTGATCAAATTATGATCTTAAACAAACAATGAAAAGGATATTTTCTAGCGTTTCTCAAGTGCAATGTGAATAAATTCCAGGATTCGGACATCACATACAAATGAAAGAGTTTTGAGCGTAGGACACCATATGACGTTTGCGGAACAATAATGTACCTATTATAGATAATCAATATTAAAGGTGTTATCTAGATTTTTAATTAATTTGACAGTCCCTCTGTGGTAATTAATATCTATCCATTTTTAATTATATCTTCAAAACACCTGCCATAATTTACTTTAAGAAATATTGGTATTAACGAAGTTAAACTTTATTTAAAAATAGATTTTTCTATTATAACTTACAACTTATGTAAATTGAAGTTTTCTGAACGAAGATATTTTGCTTCGAAACCGGTCGGCATTGTAACTAATGTATTGTATGATAAGGTAAAGAACAACTTTAAACAAAATTATTTTAAAAGTAATTTTTTGTTGTTGTAAGAGTAAGATAGAGATTTGCTTGAAATAAAAAAAAAAGTATCACGTCACCTTAGATTGCAAACGTCATAACGACATAAACAACTTTTTCGTTGGTTTTGTAATCCTTTTTTTATAAAGATACTAACATATGGTATGACCCCATGCGAAGATTTTTGGTAACACCTTTTAGAAAAAACATATAGGTAGGTATGTGCATAATTTATTTTAAGTTGGGAGACATTATGACATATCGTGTCACATTCCCCCCTACTTTGTAAAATAAATGATAATAAAATAAAAATGACTGGCAAACACTTTATTTATTTTTACAAGGTATCACCTAAAATTATTTATAGCAACATTACCAACATTACCTAGATACCATCATATCTACAAAAATAAACTAACTAATTAATTAACCATAAAGCTGCTTTCCCGCAGGGATAGACAGGGAGAATAGAACGCCACCCTAATCAGTACTTAAAACAATCTACGCCTATTGCACATTCATGCATCTTCTCACACATCGCTTACTCCTTTCAAGAACATCGCAAATCAAAAATCGTCAATTTTCAGTTGTGCATGTATTCGGAATGCCCAGAAAATGTACTATATCCAAGAAAAAGAGACTTATATTTTACTTAATATTTACCCGCTACAGAGCAGAAAGTGTTGTTTTTGCATTTTGTTTGTTTAATTTTTTTAAAATGTAATAAATATTTTTCTAATGGAGAAAAAACCTTCAAATTATACTTAAAAAGATCTGTTGCCCAGTAAAAAGTTCAATAAGAGGATTGATATTTATTTTTAATAAATTGTATTATATTTTTGAACTTTAAAAACGTTCTCCTAAAAAAAAAAGTTTTTTAATTTATGACGTTCTTGAAAGGAGTGAGCGACATGTACGTCGATTATTTTGGGTAAATATTTTTATTTTATTTTATTTATTTTACCTAAGTACCTATGTGATAGTTTCGTCTACAATTGTATTACTAATATCGATAAAGAATAGAACCTTTTAACCTTTTATCTTATTCGAACAATAAAACCGTATTACTGAGCACATATTTTATAGTATTATTTTCATAAAACTTCCATCCTAATTAACGTGCCCCAATTAAATTTATTGACACTTAGGTAACACGTACCTACTCCAATATTGAGGTCGAGATATGATTATTATTAATTATTCATTTAACTAACTGCGCATTTTCATTATTAAAGAAAAAAACAGGAAACGATAAAAAATGGTACCTTGAACGTATTTTTTAAAATCATTTATTGCAGCGGTGTTTAATTTGTGTGATAAGAGATTTTTAATTAATTATAAACAATTTTTGCTAATCAAATTTAGAATAAAACGCTGTACCGTATTAAAATATATGGTGGCAAAAAAGTTTATTCCATCAGTAATTTTATACCTGCCAACTAAATTGTATGTAACTATATTTTTTCAGTCTACTAAGTTGTATCTTATTAAATTATTAGAAAAAATCAGGGTTTGATTTGACATTTAATACATAAATTAAAATGGAGTTCTACAAATTAAACGCCAAATGTATAAATAAATCGTAAAAAGGAGGATATTAGCGCATTACTTTATGTATGTATAATTATTATACAATATAATAAATAACAACTATATAGTTTTATTCACATTTATTTTATGTGACCAATGACTGGATTTTGTCATTTCCGACATCATCTGATAGGTAAGGATGAAACCTATTTACTCGCCAAATCAAATAAAAGTAGAAATAAACAACATAGTTATTGTTTAATTATTAGAGTGTAAAATGAAATATGTATACACACATAGCTAAGTTATAAATTGTCAGTTTAAATATAACTTACGTCTAATTATAAGAAAATATATCGATATATGGTGATTTTAGATACATAATTAAACATTATATATTAAGTACCTATTCTTAATTATTTTCTTGATCTCTTAAACTCAATTAGCTACCATTGATATCAAACTTAGGCATAATAAAAATAGTTATTTGACCTTTTTACCGATGTTTTATTTTATTTTTTCGATTTTCGCAATCATTTCATAATTTCATTATTTGATTTGGCCATTACTTTGTGGTAAAATCTATTCATTTTTAATTTTACAAAATGATGCGGAATGCATCGAAACACGTGTCACAGTAGATTTTAAGAAATAGTGGTATTTACCAAGTAAAACTAAATTTAAAAAATATATTTTTTAAATTATACAGAGCTTTAAAATACAAAAAAAAACACACAAAATACTTAAGGTATATTTCAATATTCTTTAAAAACATTTTTTCGTGTACTGTAGTTTTGTGAGTACCTGTATAGTACGTACGAGTATGTAGGTGTTTATTCGCTAGCTGACGCAATACTTTCAATAATGGACACATGTTTAAATGTGAACACGTAACATCTAGTTTAATGTTCAATATGGCATTTGGTTTATGTGCTTCGTTGACTTTTTTTTAAATATATCTTTATTATAAAAAAAAATCGTTCGTAGGCAGGTACGGTATTTATTTTAATCATCAAATTTATAGAAATAAACCCTATCAAAAATAGAAAGCTCTAAAGTCTAAAAGAAATATAGATATACTATGTGAGTAAAGCTCCATTTTCGAATAATAAATACTACAAGATGGGCGCATTTCTGTGATATTATATACATTTGAGCACTTAGTTTGTCATGAGATTCTTAAAATAACTTATAAATATTAAATATTAAAAGAAAAATATGTTAACAAATCAACCAATTGCGAAAAATAAACTTGTTGGTTATAATAATCAATAAATTTAACGGATAATCGATATCCCCAAAAAACCAGACATATATATTTTTTTAAATTTTTTAAATAGAAAAAATAGTCTCAAACAATAACAAAATATTTAAAATGATCGTTTTTAAGACATGACAATAAAAGAAGATGATCTCGATCACGTGTTTGATAATAAAACATTTTTAGTAGTACTATTTTAATAAGGAACCTATTTTTTGTAATAAGGGTCAATAGTAAAGCTATGTAATTTTCTTGATTTTCTTTTTATCTTCGTAGTATTTGAAATATTTATAATTTCACCTTTTCAAATATTTGTTATTTATTATTTGTTTTTATTGATAGGTACTATTTTAGCACTTATTTTAGTATACGTTCACCAAAACATTTCACTAATTTGTTCATAACGATTCGTCAAAAAACTAATTGGTTTGTGTATTATCCAAGAAAAATAGATATAATTTAGTTTTGTATTTTTTCCCACTAATTTATTACTCTTTACACGTGGCACTTAGATGAATTGAGTGTGAAAAGACTTGAGAATGGTACGCATTACTGTGTTCGGTGCGGTGGTACTTCAGACGTCTGCTTCTGTGCGTTTAGTCATTATAAGGTGAACGAAATGAAGAAAAATAATGTGTTGATTGATGAACAGATTATTGCTTTTGCAGATGCCTAACGAATTTCTCATTAACTTTGTAATCTTGCTAGTAGACGAAACATCCGAGAAACGAGTTGTTTCTCTAATTTTATATTAACATCTCTAATTTGTTATGAAAATTACTTCTTATTACCTATTAATCATAGCTGAAAAAAGCCTAATCTTAATATCACCAATAAATTCGCCAAAAAAGTGAATATTTCTTTTTTTTTAAATATTGATATTTTACTGTACATAATATTGTTATATGTTTATTTCTGTCAAATATTGATGATAATTCCAATTGTATAAGATTTTATTTAACCATTATCAAAATAATTATAAAAATAATAAATTACTGCTGTGAAAGGACAATAATATTAATATCTCAGGTACCTATATATAAACGAAGATATATTTAAAACACTCTCCTTAACATCCATTGTTTACATTGTGTAATACCACTTTTAAAAAAAAGTGGTATTATACAAAGTAAATAATGGGTGATAAGGAGAGTGTTTTATTACTATACCACGAGTTAACAATGCTTTTAATATATAAAAAAGAAAATATGTTATTTTAATATTTTTAATGATATAATTGGAAACATCAGTACAGAATTCAAATGTTTTTTTTCAAACCACTTTCATATCATTGTGAAAAAAAAAATTGTTCAAAATTAAAATTTACGAGTAATAAGGAGCATTTAATTAATAATTAATGTATATTTTGACATATCAACATAGATGAAGAAGAATATGGAAGTCTGGTTATTAACAGAGTTTATGACCTGACATAGCCTGGATAAGTGATCACTTTACATACGCTAGATACATAGTTTTTATTTTTTAGAGACCTCTTTTTGGATGTATGCAAGGTACCTGAAAACACCTTAAAATATCCAAACTTTCATATTTTTCTTCATCTATGTTAAAACGTAAAAAAATCTCCTAAATGGATAAAACCCTGATTTACTATAAGTACCTGTCATAAATTATTTAATGATATGAATCATCGATCCAAGATTGATATATATTTTGTATTTTAACATAGATTTTACAACCATTATACAGTTATTATAGTACTGTATATACAATAGTTTAAGATAAATTTTATCATATACATACGTAACGTGTAAACTGCGTAATATAAGTTTAAATGGTGCAAAAAATATTAGGCAAATATCATTAATATAATTACGATATTGATGCCATAACAATGACGCGGCAAACTTTGTTATTCATTCATATGAGAGGTTTGAGGAGATAAACAGCATAATTATAGAAAGATATCTGTTTACCTAGAACAGAATACATGGACCGTGTGAAATGACGAACGCGTCGATCAAAACAGGAAATTATCACACTAAACGGTAGTAAAGCGAGCGAGTTCGATGGCTCCGTCGAATTAATTGATTACAATATATTTATAAACTTAAGAAGTTATTTTATTTTAAAGAAGTAAAACGTTAAATGAATGATTGCAAACTTTGAAAATAAATCGACAGTATTTTACACGAATTTTCGAGGTTTTTTTTTTCATTTTTCATTAATTGTTTCGGTAGATACTTTGTGGTAATATCAATCCGTTTTGAATTTTCACTTGGTAGGTAAATACCACTATTTCCTAAAATCTATTGTGATACGTGTTTCGAAGCATTCCACTCTAACAATCAATTTCATAACTTAATAAATTCCAGACAGAGATCATACCAAGAACTTGTAGACGGTCAGGTTAGGAGTCGAAATATTCGGCGGGTATGCATGAGGAGATGAATGTGAAAGAGGCGAATATTTTTTTCAAATACAGAGTGGTGTGGGGTTCTATTCCCTCTGCCTACCCCTGCGGATTGGTAAGTTAGTTAAACAATTCCATAATCTAGTAATAATATATTGATTAGCATTTCGAGCATAGAAAAATAAATAAATTGTGAAGTAAAATACGTGTGTATATTTTTAAGATTGGGAGGATTTTTGGTATTTTTTTATGTTGTAAAAAAAATAAGCTAGATGCTTTACAATAAACATTCTCAACCAAAATATATTTAGTTATTTTCCAATAGTCAATCATATTTTAGCTTCAAATAACCTCGGTATAAAAACATCATTTTTAATTATTAAAGAATATATGGATAACTAAAAAAATGCGTTTAAATATTAACGAGTAGAATCGTTTTATAATTTGGTTCTTAGAATGTAATATGTGTATTTTTCATGAAAACCATTACATCTTTGCACTCGATTTCAAGGCGCCAATTAAAAAACAACAATCACGCTTAATGACGTCATTCCCGCAGATGTGATCTCCTCAGAAATATAAAGGCTTAAGTTGGATTAACTACTGAAATAAAATAAAAATAGAACAAAGAAAGTCGTTCATCATTCTAACCCTTATCCGCACCCAGTGGTGCATAGAGCACTGCATCGTATTGACTTAGATGTTATCTTGATCGTTACTTACATGAAGGCAAGGTGATCACTACTGCGCTTTTGGAACCAATCCAGTGTAATTTTATATAAATATAAGAGTATAAAATTACTGATATTTATTGTTATCTTAATTGTTACTTACATGAAGGCAAGGAGATCACTCCTGCACTTCAGGGACCAGTCCAGGGTAAAAAAATTAGTCAATACAAAAAAAGGATTAGCTAAAAATTTTAATGTATCAAAGAATTTTTATGACGAGTTTAAAGTAACGTTTTCATTAAAATAAAAATGTAAATATTCGTATGTTCAAAATCTCAAAAAAGGTTTCCTAAAGGTATTCACTGATTGTTTTGAAATTTTGACAAATCGTTGCATTCGAGTACACGCGTATTTATATCATCTTTATATATTAAAAAAATTAACCGGTGACAAGTAAAAAATCTTTTTTTTTGAACTTGTCTCCTGTTTGTTTAAAAAGTGAATACTTGAAAAAAGACAGGTCAGGAGTCAGAATAATCGGCGAGTATACATAAAAAGATGTATGAATGGGGGAGAGGCTAAAATTGTGAGAGACAGATTGGTTAGGCATTCTATTCTCTCTGCTTACCCCTGCGGGAAGCGGCGTGGTGGTTATCATTAACTGACTTATGTCAGTTACTATTATTTTTAACTGACTATCTACGATTTGAGTCATTCCTTCTCTCCTCAAGGGTTGGTAAAGAGGATAGAAGGTCATTAAATCACTTCAGATACAAGCTTCGTTTCACCTACGTAATACAAATATTCCTTGTTTCAACTCATTTATTTTTAATTTATGTACATTATCAGACCTCGGCTCTTAATGCGCGTTTATTCTGCAACCCCTAGTGCACGTTGGCTCTCGGGTCAACCAAAATCGCATATGATAAAATTTTTTTGGAGTTGTAAGTGTGTGAATAGTGCTAGGATGCATGCTGTTGTAGTGGTTGTCCTGACGAAGAGATGGGTTTTTATTTTACTACATACGTTTGTATATATTTTTTTAAATGAATAGAAGTACGTAGATACATTATATTTATTTGGAATATGCCTGACCATGCTACGTTTTTTCGATCGTGTTCAATGTTTCAATGCACTTTTTTTTTACTTAAAAAAAAAGCATTTCTTCGAAATTCGAAACTCCTAAATGTAATACTAAACAAATTCAACTAAATTTTAAATATTTAGGAATTAAATACTTCAATGAACTCCCTAAAAAAATATCAAAATTCTTGTGAAAAAAATTAATGTCTATTACACACAAAATTATCCCGTAAATCAAATAAAACAATAAAGCTTGAGTGTAGGTACCTCTCCAAGCACAAGAGCTCAGTCTCTTTTTTGGAGAGGCACAGTGAAACTAAAATTATAAGATTGCCATATGTATACATGTTTAGAAATTATCAAATTGTATTAAAAAGTGTAACTAGGTATACTTAATATTGCTAATATAAAAAAGCTTTATTTTTACTAGTGTTTCTGAGATAAGACATTATAGTTGTGAACTTTCTTCACACTGACTCCGGTAGGAGACGTACGTTAAACCTGAATATTACATCTCGGCCGCTGATTGGCTGGTGGGTTACCCCCACCGGCGCCCGGCACATGACTGAGAAGATCCCGCAGGTGGGATTGTTCCCACGCAGTTTCATCTCAACCAGATCCACAATCCGTGGACCAGATGGTAATTTACTTTATATAAGGGCACTTAGTGAAAATCACCAATCCTCATGAAAATATTTATTTCAGATACTTTTAATAACTGCCTGAAAATATCCTGAAATACTTGAAAATCTTACCTAAACCTAAATTTTTTGACATACTACAAAGAAGTTTACTTACAATGCGTGAGGTGCTTTTTTTCAACATTTTTTTCTCTCAATATAATATTTATATAAATTCAATTAAATTCAATTTATTTATTTCAATTCAAATATACATTACAAACAATATTTTTTTTAAATCGTATGCATTAAAATACATTCAAATAAAATATATGCAAGAACTATTGCTAAAGGTGTAGAAGAATCCCTCTTCGGAAAACTCCTTCAGACACATGGAACAGATCAATATCCAATGAGATATTGTTCAACATAGCGGTAGCTCTTCCTACAGGCATAACCATCGGCAGGTTGATCCTGTGTATAGGAACGTGAAACAATCTATGTCGACGCTGCCTTAGGTAACTATCGGGAACATACATACCAATGTTCCGGATAATTTCAGGATTATCGATCGTACCGCGCAACAATCGATAAAAATGCTTAATCAAATACTAAAACCCTGATCAGGCATTAATGTTCATTACTGATCAATTAGTTTTATTTCTTCTTCTTCCTTCTTATAGAACTTCGGGTATGAATGTTGTTTTGTTAACCGTCAAACCTAACCTAACCCCAGATTTTTTGACATCCTCTATTTTGCGCACAATGTGTGAGGGTGATTTATTTATTTACGTGTCCCATCTCTCATTATAATATTTATATAAAACCCTTATCATGCATTTATGACCAATTTAGTTTTATTTCTTCTTATTTTTCCTTCACATAGATCCTCAGATATGTTAGCTTCGTTAACCGTCTCTTATGATGTAGACTACCAGCTTTCACTCCATTGCTTTGGAGGTCTCCCAGGTGGTCTTCCTCCGTCTGGGTTCTATTGAAGAGCAATTCGAGTCAATATATTTTCTTGCATTCTATTGACATGGGCATTTCAAAATCATCTTCGCTGTCATTTTTCACATTTTCCGAATTTTGGTGTTCCTTATTTGGTCTTTTAACGTGTTTCCGGTTATGCATTTTATTGTCCTCATTTCTGAAGTTCTTAGAAGAAATTTGGTTCTCACTGTGTCTGCTTTGGTCTCTATTTCATGTGTGGCAACCGGTCTTACACATGTCTTACATATTTTTACTTTGCCTATTTTAAAGTTAACAGTGCACCAATTGAATAAAGGGCCTATTCAAAATATTTTTAGTTACAATTATTCTCTTCTTAATTATTACTAATAAATAATTGAAAAACCTTTGTGGTAGGCTTTTTTTATAAAATGCAGTTTTACGACGAAATTTCTGCAAATTATTAAGATTTATCCGATATATTATAAATATGATATGTTATACAAAAAGCTTTATTTTTTAGACGCTTTTAAATATATCGATATATTACAGTAAATCATTATTTAAAAAAAACTTAAACTAAAATAATCACTTTTGCGGAAGAACCTTTAAATGACTTGTCATGTTTTACAATCTGGACCCATCCACCTAAAAACAAACCTTTGACGTGCTCGTTTTAATTACACTTTTTAGTCAATTTTTAATTTAGGCCATTAAAACACAAGGATTTCATCGTGTGAAGATGTCGCGCTTGGAATATGGGAATTAGTGTGTCGGGACTATGTATGTAACCGTTGCTCTTATTCATAGATAGGTACCTACTTACAAGTCTAAGCTTTTTTAGTGGATGCCCCCTTACCTTGTGTCGACTGAAACATTTTGGTGATCGCGTTTTTTCAAAACAAGGGTGTCTTCTAGATACTTTATATTTTAATATTCTTATTTTGCCATATTTTATCGTAGGTTGGATATCATTATGGCGACTTTCATTTTCATCCGTATTTATTAGCATTAGCTAAGATTTTTTTCCATTCGGTGAATACACTGAAGGGTAATGTGCATTACTTGTGTAATATGTGTCGGGTTGTGGTCCCGTGGTTAGTGTCGCCGACTCTAAAATAAGAGTTTCTTGGTTCGATCCTACTCTACCACAATTTGATACTTATTTTTAATAATGAGTCGCTTAGGCTCAACTAAGGAGTGTGAAATTGAAATAAATTTGTAAACATTTTTTTTCTTTTATTTAAAAGTGTTTTTCTTTTAAAAATAAATTTAAATTGACATACAATGTCAGATGAGTATCACTGTATCAGATTATGGAATAAAGAAAGTTACTTATTTCTTAATATTCCTACTTTTTTCGTGATCAACTACCATTGTTACGTTAATAATACGTAAGTATATGATACTATTATCAGGTGTTGGTATCCGTTATCTTGTTTTTTTTTCTCTCTTTAAACTCTTGTGCTTAGATATTTGTCACGTTTATTTAAATATTATCAACGACTTTGATTTTCCGTAGAAAAAAATATATATCAGCTGAAGTATAAATTGATTGAAAAAATATATATCAGCTGAAGTATATATTTTTTTATTTAGTTTCATATTCTTACCTTATGCACACCATTAGATGCAAATAATAAAATCATATAAAATAACCAAAACATAATAAGTTCTAAAAATCAACCGAATTTTGATTTCTCGTATTTATACAGTGGATACTTACATGTTTACATCAATGTATTATAGGTACATAGAGTTGTTCATCAAACAATGCACTTATGTTATTGGGGACCGTGAGTACAAGCGGTAATGGTACAAACTCCTAAGTACCTCGCATGTTGGTCCGCAGACGGTACGAGTAACAGTCACAGGCCAAGTGCTCGCAGCTCAGCAACCTAGTTGCCGGCTGAAGTGCATCCGATCGTGAGATTCTGAAAGTTCTCATGGGGCAGTGACAGGTTCCTTGATAATAAATGAAGAGCATCTTGCTGTAACGCTTTTACTCTACGGAATTTATTTCATTATAATCCGAGAGTACTTAAATGCTAACTGTCGCCGGATCGACGCGGAAAGGGATAGGATAAGTCGAGGGAAAGATAGAATGAATGAAATATTTGTTTAAAATAATCTAATTTCGTACTCACATTTCGTGGAATTGCATTTCATGTAATAAAATAACAATTACATAGTTTTTTTTCCCACAAATATTTTATTTGACCAGTGACCGGGTTTCGTCATTACCAACATGATGATGTCAGTAACGACGAAACTCGCTCTCTAGTGAAGTAAAATATTTTTGAAAAAACTAAACAGTTATTTTTTCTATTATATGCATTGAATAAGTTTATTTAAGTCGAGAATTTCACTCGTAGGATTCTGTTTTATACTATTAACTGCCTGTAACCGGTCTAGCGTTACTATGGCTCAGCGTGGCCAAATGGAAAACAAAACCATAAAATGGAAAGCAAATATTTATTTTATTCATAATTTCATAATGCTTGTGAAGTCATGCAATCAATAGCATTGAAAATGCTAAATGACAACAGTGTCCAGAAGCATGCAGTCCGCCATGATATTTTTTAAGTATTACGTATGTGTGTCTCTCTCTCTCTCTCTCACACTAAAATTTTCAACAGATGGCGCTGCCATTGCGGTAAAAAAAAAACAAAAAAAAAAACAAAACAAAAACAACAAAAAAAGCTGTTACAAAAAATATTTTTGCCTGTGAAAAAAAACACACGTTTATTCGAATGAAACATTTGTCAAAATTTTAAAGCAATCGAAAATACTAAAAAAAATTACGTTTTATAATAAACACAGATTTGTAAGGGTATGCATACAGCATAGGGCACAGTGTTAAAAATTAAGGATACGTTAAAAACAATATGTGTTATGTGCAACACTACGGCTTGTATAATTTGCATTCAAATCTCTCGATGCTTACTAGTTCTGTTAGGTCAGCTCCCGGGCAATTTATTTATTTATTTAAACTTCTGTTTTTTTTTTAAATAGAGAATTAGCAAAAATATTCATTACTCTTCATGAAAGCATAAAAAAAGCAATTTAAAAAAAATAATTAGCAAATTATTTCACATTCTAAAGCTATTTTTTATAAATCTAAGAGTGATGTATTAATTACAAAAAAATACAAAATTAAAATATAACACATTACTAAAATAACTACTAGTGAAAACGGGAAATGCAAATGAAATAAATATTTCAGAATAAGTATATTCATGTAACGAAAAACTAAGAATTATAAAATGAAAAACAAAAATATCATGTATATATTTAAAGTTTTTAAAAGTTTAGTATTTACTATTCCATTCTGAATGCACCCCTGAAATCAAACATCTGTTTGACCTTACAGAGTTCCTAGCAGTATTTGAATTACACCATCAAGAAAATATACCATTAATATCTTTCAAGCGTTGATTGCGTTTTTTCAGCACTCGCATTGAAAGGGTTAATGAAAGAAATGCCAATTACTAATGGCAGTCAGTAACCTCAAGTACACGTGTTGAATATATATACCATAGTTTGAATAAAATAATGAAAATACATACGTACATGATAAAAAGTATTCGAATTTTAAAAATATTATTGTAGCAATATTTTTCATGACAATTTTTCAGTCGAAAAGGCATCCTTTTTTACTGAAATTCCATCCGCTTGAATTTTTGGGCAGCTTTGTTTTATTGTTTTTACACGATGGTCACTGTGATTCATGAATACGAAAAATATGGGAATTAAATGTTTATTTTTATCTTGATAATTTGAGGAATTAAACTAAAAATTTTCTTTGAAAACGAATTCTGAGAATCATTTTAAAATTGCGAAAATTATGAAAATGTTTTAAAAATCGGTTAACAGCGGCCGCAAAATTTTCAAATTTATGTGACTGATCACTGATGGTATTAATCATTTAGATCTTTGAAAAATTTATTTTTTAAATACAATATCCCATTTGTGGCAATTCACATATTATGGAAAAAAAAATAAAAATAAAATATTTTAATCAATTTCCCTCTTCATAAAACCTGATGTTAAAATTATTCTCTCAAATATAAGTAAATATCCATGATAACAAAATAAACGTATGGTATGATTAACGTATTATTTCATCAATTGATTAAGAAGTCGTTTTGTGAGTAACATCAATAAATTTTTATTTTAAATTTTACTAGCTTTTTAAACGGTGATTAAAAATGATGCGGAATGTATGAAAATAAGTGTCACAATAGGTTTTAAGAAATAGTAGTACTCACCAAGTTGAATTAAAATAAAAAATAAACATTTTATAATAATACCAGACATCGTTATGTAAATAAATTTGTTAAATAAATATTGTCAAATGAATAAATCACTTTTTACTAAGGATATTAAAAAGTGTACCGACAAACGATTAAAAACATTAATACAACCGATAAATTATAAAAATGTGTCCCGAATTCTCTTTACCTATATAGAAATATATGTTAACCGGCCAATGAAACGGAAAACACGAAAATAAACTAATAAAATATCAAATAAAATACAGCTTAATCTTAATTGCACGCGTCCGACGATTTACAGCGCCATTTAAATAAATAAAAAAGCATATTAAAGTAATCTTTCTCCAACCGGCACGCTTCCCGTCCACCATTTTCGATATTTATATATTGTTACACCTGCCGCCTCGGGCGCTCATTTTTTCGATAACTGCGGCTCTATTTTGGTATATTAACAGCACAAAAATCGGGTTCTCTGTAATCCGGGTCCGGTAATTTCGATAAAGAGATAAAATAAATGCTTCGTTCTGTTATCTAAAGGCCCTTTGATTTATGAATGCCGCTTATTTTCTACCTTTCCCGCGGTTTTCCGTTTTCTGAGTTGGTACCGACCGTTTCATAACAGCTGGTGGAAAAGCCAGCATTGATTTTCAAACTTGCAACAAAAGAAATGATTTTTCTAAGCCAATTTAAAAAAAGTATTTGAAGAAAATAAATGTTTTGTTTTGTTAATTAATTGACTCGGCAGTCACTTCTGTGGTAAAAATCTATCCATTTTTATTTCAAGTATTAGTGTTTACCACTATTTTTTAAAATCCATTATGACACGTGTTTCGATGCATTCCGCATCATTTTCAAACAAATGACGTTTGAAAATGATGTGGAATACATCAAAACGTGTGACACAATAGAATTTAAGATATAGTGGTATCTACCAAGTTAAACATAAAAATTAATGAAGGTTTTTTTCACTTTAATATTTATTTAATACTACGCCGATTCGATTTTTTTTTAAAAAGTATCTGAAGAGCAAGACTAATCACATTGTCAACATACGAGTACAAGTAACGATCAGAAAAATAAATTTGTTGCAGTACTCTATGCACCATTAGGTGCGAATAGAGTCAGTAGTAGTAATATACACGTTTTTTCCTTAAAGTTTGACACTCTTATCCTACATCCTCTTATGTGGCTACATAAATTAATATTTCAGAAAATATTATTAACTAACTAACTAACTAACCATCACGCCGCTTCCCCGCAGGGGTAAGCAGAGGGAATAGAACACCACACCACTCTGTCTTTACAAACATTCTTTGCCTCTTCCACGTTCATGCATCTCCTCATACATACTCGCCGATTGTTACGACTCCTAACTACCACCAGAAAATATTATTAAACTATAATAATGTAATTATTATTATTGATAAATATTATAAAACAAGCTACCCATCCCGTCCCCTTTGGTCAAAAAATGGCATAATCGAATCTGGATAACACACCACTAAGATCATAAAGAATATTTAGAAGTTTTTTTTTTTTAAATCACTAAATAGCCTGAAAAAAAGATCAGAGCTTTATTCAGGACATCTTTTTATTTTAAAATGGGAGCGTGAGAAGATTTGGATAGTATTAAAGCTTATTTTAGGCATCTCATCAAACATGAAGAAAAATATGGAAGTCTGGGCATTTACGGGGCTGACGACCATCATAGGCTGGTTTAAGTGATCACTTTACATACGTGTAACTTTCACCAATTCTACCCATTATTGACAACCACAATATTCAAATTCTTGGATGTTCTATATATATATATGAACCGATTTCAAAACGTTGTTCTTGAATCACTAGAACTTCACTAGAGACATCTATTGGTGAGATAAAAAGAAGCTTTTTACTGAGCAGAAACTCTTTAATTAGTATGTGAGATCCGATTCCTGGATATAATCACACACATGAGAAACGACAGAAAATACCATTTTCATTTTTATTATTTAAGCTTATAATTTGTTCTATAAATATATGAACTAATTTCGAAACGTTGTTCTTGAATCATTAAAACTTCACTAGAGACATCTATTGTTGAAATGAACAAGTATTTGGACACACTCAAAATGTTGTATTAAAGCTTGGTAAGACAAACAATTTTTACTTTTGTAAAAATCGTCTCCGCTTTTGTCCGCCTCCGTAGTGTAATGGTCAGCACGCTCAGCTACCGTTCTGGAGGTCCCGGGTTCGATTCCCAAGGGGGGTAAAATAAATATAAGTGATTTTTTCACTGTCATATTTATTCAAAATTACCCTGGACTGGTACCTGAAGCGGAGGGCTGATCACCTTTCCTTCATGTGTAAACGATCAAGATAACATTACGTTTATTTGACGCAGTGCCCTATGTACCATTGGGGTGCGGATAAGGGTTTTAAAAAAATCGTCTACACTCTTGAGTATAAAAATTTTAGAATTAACGATTGAAAACCATTGAAATAGTCCTAAAAAGTAAATAAAAAGCATTGGGGGTGGATTAATTCTCTTCACAAATTTAATTGCCAGATGTTTCCTAGTATTTGCCTTCTCTAATTCCAATACCTACACCCCGAGCTACCCCTTTCAAATGGATTATAGGAATTTAATCTGTATTTTATTATAATTATGCAATTTCAGCAATGCCTTGTTGAAAAAATGTAGGTGCCTTCGTCTCAGGAAAAAATGCTTGATTAATAAATCCTGAAAAATAAGGCTCCAAGATATCAACAGCAAATATTAGTTATTAGTTATCCAATAAATAGTATAGTGTATTTCTAGATAAAATAATAAAAAAAATATATAATTAGAAAGTAATTTTATTTTAAAATCACCATAAATATTTTATTATAACTTAATTATAATGTCTACCGGTTTCGAAGCTAACCGCTTCTTTATCAAGACTGATAATCAGTTTTGTTAAAGAAGCGATTAGCTTCGAAACTGGTAGACATTATAATTAAGTTACAATTTAATATTTATAGTGATTTTAAAACAAAATTACATTTTAATTATAAAATGGAAAATCATAAAGTTAGTGCTTCAAATGTAAATTATAAGAAGAAATTATTTATGAATAAAACTTATTACTAACCATGCGCCGCTTCCTTGTAGGGCAAGACAGAGGAATAAAACGCCACACCAATATTTTGCAAACAATCATCGTCTCTTCCACATTCATGCATCTCCTCATACAAAGCCGCCGATTTTTCTAAATGCCGATACGACCTTTTCAAATATTTGAAATAGTTGATTATAATAATATAATGAGTTTTTAAAATAACTTTTTATTTTCAGAAGCATATTACTTTTTATACACATATTTACTAAATAAATATTTCAGAATATTTAATTATTTTTTATCACAAACACCAGTAACGCAGGTTCATCGGTCAAATAAGTAAAAAAGTATTAAATGCATTTTATTTCACGTTTAATGCCGTATATTAACGCGCCTACATTTTGATTTTATGCCAAAAAATATCGGAATACTTGACATGTAAAGTTGTATTAGGGGAACGATTTTTCTTTTAAATTTTAAGTACTCCCAAGGGACTGATTATTTTTCAATCAAGGGTGGAAGAATCTGTATTGTTTTGTCGGCAAGGGATTCAGTGCTTTTTAAAAAGTTGTTGAAAAAGATCCCTAAAATAATTGAGATGGAAGGAATCAAAATGAAATTGAAGAATTCCGATTTTTTTGGATTGCATTGCCATATTTCGTTACTTTTAAATGGATATCAAAATGTATAACGTCATCAGACCAAATACTCATAATAATTTAAAAAAATATATTGAAAAAAGACACATTCAGAATAATTCTCCTGTTTGTAAAAAAACTCTGTTATTTTTAACCGCGGTTATTTTTGGTACTTTTATCCAACCGCTTTCAATAAGTACCTTCTCATCTTCAGGGGTGGATATGTTCTTAACTTAAAACCGAGAAATATTGATAGTTAAGTAGGCAGGATAAAGGAGTAGGTAATTGAAGTGAGATGTTGTGGTGGTGTGAAGTTTTTAAAATAAGCAATTATTAAGATATGTATTAATTTTAAATCAAACACAGATTTTTTGAGTCCACTAAGTTGTATTTTTTAACAAAAACACATAAAAAATCATACTGTGACAATTGTTTCGCCTTGTTAGGGCATTATCAAACGAATGTTATATTATAATTATTAAGATGACTATTCTATATTTCACTGTAAGTTTATTGTACATCTTCGGTTGATGGCCGTACTCGCTGGTATAATTTCTATATTTTTTTTAGCTGATACTTTGCGGTAAATTTTTTCGGCTCGAAAAAGTACCAAAAAGAGTGATTTAAAACAATGTTTGAGTTTTATTTTATAAAGTTTATAAAACGGGCAGTACATATTATTGCACAAAGTGCCTGCAAAAAAATGTTCAAGGAAGAATTCCTCTGCGTTCAATTGGAGTATTAGATGTGCTCCACCAAATTGATTCCTTTCAATTAAAAAAAAATCTATGTGCATGTAAGTACGTCATACATATAAATGTGAATATAACTTTGTAATTAGTCACATGTTTACATACCGTTCACTCCTTCAACAACGTCATATATCAAAAATCCTGAATTTTCAGTTTTGCATGATTTCGGAATGCCCATAAAATAGAATATATCCCAGCAAAAGCGGCATATTTTTAACTTAATATTTACCCGCTACAGGGCAAAAAGTGTTGTTTTTGCATTTTGAAGAAAAGGTATTGTTCAATTATTTTTTTTAAATATACTTAATATTTTTCAAATGGAGAAAAAAAAAGGTTTTACCTAAAAAGACGTGTTGCATAGTAAAAAGTTCAATAAGTGGCTCGATATTTATTTTTTATACATTTTATTATATTTTTAAACTTTGAAAAAATCTCTTGAAAAAAGTTTTTGATATATGACGTTCTTGAAAGGAGTGAACGATATGTAAAATACGAAATGTGAGAAACCTGTAACACAATTGTAGGCGTAGGTACGATATTTGCTAATTTGAATGGTAATCTAAAATACATAGAAACTCAAGCTGCATACTGAAGAAAGTGTAAGTTATATTTAAAATACAGTATTATATAATATGTAAAATACGAAATGTGAGAAACCTGTAACACAATTGTAGGCGTAGGTACGATATTTGCTAATTTGAATGGTAATCTAAAATACATAGAAACTCAAGCTGCATACTGAAGAAAGTGTAAGTTATATTTAAAATACAGTATTATATAATATGTAAAATACGAAATGTGAGAAACCTGTAACACAATTGTAGGCGTAGGTACGATATTTGCTAATTTGAATGGTAATCTAAAATACATAGAAACTCAAGCTGCATACTGAAGAAAGTGTAAGTTATATTTAAAATACAGTATTATATAATATGTAAAATAAATCACTTATATTGACATAACTACTCGAACAACCCTGGACACTAGACTAGACCGGAAAATTTATAGGAGATGCACGATCATACATTTGTATCATGGTGTGGAATGGACGATCCTATATGACTTGCGTTTCCGTTGGATTCACTCCTTCAACAACGTCATATATCAAAAATCCTCAATTTTCAGTTTTGCATGATTTCGGAACGCCCATAAAATAGAATATATCCCAGCAAAAGCGGCATATTTTTAACTTAATATTTACCCGCTACAGGGCAAAAAGTGTTGTTTTTGCATTTTGAAGAAAAGGTATTGTTCAATTATGTTTTTTAAATATACTTAATATTTTTCAAATGGAGAAAAAAAATAGGTTTTACCTAAAAAGACGTGTTGCATAGTAAAAAGTTCAATAAGTGGCTCGATATTTATTTTTTATACATTTTATTATATTTTTAAACTTTGAAAAAATCTCTTGAAAAAAGTTTTTAATATATGACGTTCTTGAAAGGAGTGAACGATATGTAAAATACGAAATGTGAGAAACCTGTAACACAATTGTAGGCGTAGGTACGATATTTGCATGGTAATCTAAAATACATAGAAACTCAAGCTGCATACTGAAGAAAGTGTAAGTTATATTTTAAATACAGTGTTATATAATATGTAAAATAAACCACATATATTGACATAACTACTCGAACAACCCTGGACACTAGACTAGACCGGAAAATTTATAGGAGATGCACGATCATACATTTGTATCATGGTGTGGAATGGACGATCCTATATGACTTGCGTTTCCGTTGGATTTATATGTATTCTTTACAATTTAAATAAACAGTAAATATTAATTCAACTAACTTAATTAAAAAGCTTTTTGATGATCTTTTCCAAATACTATCGTAGATAACTGATATTTTTCATAAGTAAGTAGATTACTAAGGTTATCCAAAGAGACTACTACTCTAGAGTAAAGAAGCTTGAAATTCTACGGTTGAATTCGTGAAAATGCTAAGAAGCAGCACGACTTGTTGAAGATATTATCAATACTCGGAAGTGAAAAACAAAGTCATAAGAATACATAGCGTTGAAAATACTCTTTTCAATACAATAACCATTTATTTATTTAAAATTCTATTGATAAAGTTTACAAATTTTTCAACTATTTCACTTAAAATTTTAAACAAATATTCATTATTGTTTTTTTAATGGAATGATTCACAAGCCTTTCATTTTATAGGCTTATCTGTAGGTATAATAATAAAGAAATGAATGGTAAATGAGAAAAATACATCTCAAATACCCAGACCAATTGAATATAAATATTTTTTGAATTTATATTACTTCATGTTATAACAATAAAATTTATTTCATTATTAGTAAGGTTATATTGAAGTTATAGTATGCATATTGGCAGTGTATAAATCACACAAAATAGTACGAGTATGTATGTAACCCTGAGTGCACTAGCCACCACTGTTCTTTTCGTTTCCTATATACGTTACTACTAACGTTTTTTTCTCATACAGCAGTAATGGTATTCACCCTGAGCTACTTCCCTTGCGCCATCTATAACTCATAAACTTTATTCCATTCCTACCTTCAACAATAACCTGAACTTCATAAAATTGACGATTAAGTTAATACCGCTTGGTCTGATCCAGTGCCCTATGTATGGAAAGAGGTATAAGAATTTCAATTTCAAACGAAACCATATTATCGATCTTTTTGCTCAACAGGGGATATAAACCGATTTCAATCTCAAATTGAGCAGCAACATTTATTTTTACTGAAAAATATAATCCCCTTGATTTAGGCAAGTGTTTACGTCATTACGAAAATAGCGAGAAACTTACACGGCTGTTAGTTTTATGACATAAATAGGTACCTACATTTTATCTTACAACGCTCTCTTTGATGTTTAAGTCCGGTATTTTATATAAAAGCCTGATGGAAGATAAAAAAACAGCAACCATTTCAAATTTGACTTTTGAACACAAATTATTTTATGTGAATAACTATTGTGTTGTCTTTTCTACTGAAGGTTTAACAGTTGCATGTTGCAAGTTAAATGGCATCGAATTCTTTGAACGAAGATTGCCGAATTAAATACACACAAATGAAAATACAGTTTCTTTCCAAAAATATATTTATTAGAGGCATTTTATTTGAAAACTAAAGAGGGCTTAAAAATGTATTTTTTATTGTGTAAATCGAAGCACAAAAGTGGTGTATTCTTTTTATTAATTTATTTAATAATCAAAAAAATAAATTGTCATCATTTATATGTTATCATAAACATTTGGAATTTCCCAAGCCAAGAGAGAAGTTTGCAATACCTATTTCATGCAAATATTAAACTTATTCTCACATCTCTTCATGTTTATGCTCTCGATAGAATATATGCTTGGTTAGAGTAAGCTTTTATTCAGGAGATATTATTTTATTTAAATGTATGCAAGACTCTTACCGAACTATTGTACTTACTGAGAGACCCCTGAAAACATGATTTTCATAATTTTTGCTGCTGATAATTTGACTAGTTATTTTACTATCGTATTTATGAGTCCCAAAAATTTTAGTAGCATGATTGTCAATTATGGGTAGAATGGTGAATGTAGAAGTATTAAACCAGCCTACGGTCTCAAGCGCTGTATATACCCAGACTTCGATACTATCCTTCATTCATGTCGGGATGTGAAAATGAAAAATATAACTCCTTAGTAGAGAAACCTTTATTTGTGAACAAGGATTTTCAAATAGGTACCTACCCTAAAAGTTGTAAAGAAAAAAATTAATTATTTAATCGGTTAAATTTATACCTTTGTTAAAATCGCATTGAAAAACTGTGCTCTGCGAAAATTTCCGCGAATAAACGACATTTTGTTAGCCTCGTGGGGATGATGATGGATGTTATTACCCACGGTTATTATGATTGGCCAAACAATATAGGAAAGTTTTGCTCGAGATTAGCAAAAATAGGATAGGTTTACGGTGTTTACCTTCCGTGCGATAAGGCGGGTGGGTCAACCTGGATATTACCTTGGCTCGAGTCGTCACAGAAATGGTTATTACACCATCAAATATATTTTCCTATCTTATCTGATGATGAGTGACTATAGCAGTTAGTTATATCTGAGCTGGATGAGTACGTAAAGTGATTCATAATCCAAAAAAAGCCATTCAAATTATAATTTTACAGTCGTCACTAACAAATTGAGAAAATTGGTATTTTTTGACATCTCAGCATAGATGAAGAAGAATATGGAAGTCTG